>NC_090187.1:37219164-37519164 GCF_024679245.1 Pseudorasbora parva | reverse complement strand
ATCTTCACTTTTATTGAGACATCTCAGTAAAAAGGGCTCTGTTTTAGAACAGCTGTATTCCAGGAGAGGCTCCATCACAATGAACCTCTATACATGCCTTTCATCTCTCCCTTTGCACCGCGGTCAGAGGAGCCTGTGATGTACCCGTGCTCGGAAAAGAGGAATGTTGGCTGAAGCTAAAATCGTGTACTTTGTAGAGGAGAACTTTGATTTGTGTTGGATCGCTGATGTTTTGATAGTAATTTTGACATGAGTCATGTGGCACCGTGGATTTGTGAACAGATTGATGATGTTTGGCCTGCAGTCGGTAGATTTTTTTTCTTTCCTTTTTTTCTTTTGCATCTGGACATTTCTTATCCTTAAAAACGTAAGCATCAATCAGACACAGACAAATTATTGGGCTAACAGGAAAACGCACAGTGTGCGTGCTGTCCAATTACAGTAGAGATCAAAATTAGAGAACAACATACAATTTCCTAAATTACAAGATCACTGCTTAGTCCTTTTTGAATTTACCCTAACAGGAGCAGAAGGGCAGTTTTTTTTTGCATATTTCACTAGTTAAATATATTCTGAAGTACAGTATATACAACTTAAGACAATTGAAAAATAACGCTGGTCAAAATTAGAGAACACTTTCAAATACCTTCAAACTTTGGGTGTTAATCTGGCACTTGGTGGTAATAATCTGGCAAACCCTATTTTTTAATCGAGGCAAACTTTCCAAATTTCACTGCTGTTGCAAAATAAAAGCCGCTCTAAGGTTACTGAAACCCTACGACACCAGGTTGTCAACATGAAGGCCAAAGGGATGACCCTTTCAGCTATTGCAAAAGAAGTTATTCATTCCAAATCTGTAATTTCTAGAATATTGAGGCTTTACAAAGACAAAAGATTGAACCCAAAGTGCCCATAGAAGTCAGTGAAAGGTGGAGGAGGAAGTGGCATGGTTTTGGGGATGTTTCTGCAACAGGAGTTGGGCCTATTATACAGCTACATGGCAGAACCTCAGAACCTCCTTCGGCCACATGTGGTTCCTTCACTGCGAGCATCTCTCAATCAGCCCACAATTTTTATGCAAGAAAATGCCCCCTATCACACTGCAAAACGGGTAAAGCAGTTCCTTGAACGTGAGAACATTGAAATAATGAAATGGCCAGCCCAGAGTCTGATCTAAACCCCATTGAAAATCTATGTAAAATCATTGGCGACAGTTATGGCTAAGAAACCCACTACAGTTACCGAACTGTGAAAGAGACTGGAAGAAGAGTGGACCAAGATCACACCGGAGCAGTGTGAGTATCTAGTGATGTCCTGTGGTCGCAGATGTGCTTAGTTCATTCAAAGCAAGGGCCTCTATATCTCCTACTACTTTTTAACTGCTGTAAGCATCATATTTTAGTTGTAATGTTTTGTTTTTTTTGGTTTGTTTTTGCTGCATTGGTTATTGTTCTCTAATTTTGATCCCAGTGTTTTGACAAAATAAAGGTTTTTGTTGAAGTACCTTGGTATTTTGTAAAACATGCTAGCAGAACAATGGTATACCCACAACTAATCTTCCTTCAAATATCAACCAATGAATATCAACAATATTTCTGAGAAAAAAAACTAATGTTTCTAAATTGTTCTCTAATTTTGATCACAGTGTTTTGACAAAATAAAGGTTTTTGTTGAAGTACCTTGGTATTTTGTAAAACATGCTAGCAGAACAATGGTATACCCACAACTAATCTTCCTTCAAATATCAACCAATGAATATCAACAATATTTCTGAAAAAAAAACTAATGTTTCTAAATTGTTCTCTAATTTTGATCTCCACTGTACATTGCTCATCAAACATTTGTATGACCACATGGCATTAACTAGAGACCTACATTAATACCTCAATGAGTTGCAACAATGCACCATCAGGTACCTCAAGTTGAGCTCGGCTGTAAATAACTATAATTTTGCCTTAGTCAGGGTCATGCACTAGCTCTCTCAGAGTGCCCATATACGGGCCAGGCCTGCCTCTCAGGGAACCCTTCATAATTAAGACCTCTCCTCTGGTCAGGCCTCCTTTGAGGACACATATCTTAAGCTGACCCTGTGCAAATGCAGCTGTAGCAAAGGTGACCCACTTGTAAATGAGGGTCGCGCTTCAGGTGGTGGGAGGTCACAGGGGTTGTAGCGGTTGGCTCTCTTTGTGCTCTGGGTCTTGGCCTCTTCTTCCACCCCCTCAGCAGAAATCTGTGTTCGATTGGGTTAGTGCCGATAACGTATGGAGCTGGAGGGCGCTCTGAGGGTCACCTCTGTAAGCACGGAGATGTGAAAGGTGACAGGCAGCAAGAGCAGAGCCAATAGGGACCAGTGAGCATCTATCACATCAGCCAGACAAGACTGTTTGCTCAGCATTCGTAGAGTAGATCATGTCTTAAAGATACTTGGATGTAGGTTACAGGGACTGGATCACACTCTGACCTTTATTTACGATAGGTACATAAAAGAAAAATGTTTCAGCTAGTGTTTAATGCAAGTTTTGTGATCTGTAACATAAATAGTTATGCAAATAACATACTGAAAGGATTACAGTTCAAAAGTTTGGGGTCAATCAGTAAGATATATATCAGTATGTGTGTATATATATATATATAAATAATTCTATTTTTTTTTCGATCTATAAGGATCCTAAATATCATATTAACATAACACATATGCTTTCTGGAGGGTTATGTGTGACATTCAAATAAATTACATTTTAAAATAAATTAAAAAGCAGTTATTTAAAATCACAGTTGGGGAAGCTACTCTGAAACTGTAGATTGACAAGCTAAAAGCTACTCGTAAGTTAAAGTAGTTGTGATACAGTCAAGCTACCCTTCTGAAAAAGTAGTTGGCTGCAATACAAGTTACTAGCAAAAAATATTGCAATTTTGTTTTTAAAGCAATGGCACAAAACACTAGCCTGACAAGCCAGACCCACATCAAGATGTTTGGTCTGGAAACTCACCATTGACAGCTCAATCCGAGGAGCGGGATAAACGGTTGTCTTTCAAACTCCCTCTGCACGCGATAGGATAGCGCTACACCAACCAGAACAACGAAGGTGAAACGGAGCTCGTTGATAGATTAAACATTCGCCGTATCCGGTCGGCAAAACTCCGAACACATCTTCCCTTTTTAAGAATGACTTCAGTGCCGTTCTTTGTCCTTTTCTCAGAGAAAAGCTTAACTCCAAGTCTTCCAGAGTCGCGGTCAAAGCTGATTCGAAAGACCGCCATTCGCCAGTTTCTGTGTTTACTAGAAGCACGCAAACGCAACTCGACCGTCGTCATTATGGCCCCGCCCACCAACTCTATACACGATGTGATTGGCCCAGCAAGAGTTAGGCGAATACAGCTCAGAAGGGTATTGAGAGTTGCTAGACGACACTTGCGGGCAGATTAAATTTGCTGCCGCTAGGGTGCGTCTAGATTTCTAGGCTAACAAAACACGGCATTAGTGATCTTTTAGGTTCATTATAAAACTATGTCAAGACATCATTGTAATTCAATCAGAAACTATAATTGATAGTAAATGGAATAAAATAGAATATTGAATTGTCGGTATTGTTTATTTACACCGTTTCTATGGTACAAAATACAACGTTAGTGATGTTATGTTCTGTGGTGAGGCTTCAGAGCGTCTCCTGCATTGAAAATAATTTGGCGGCTGCAGTTTGAATCTGCTCTCCACGTCCCTTCTGCCCCAGTCTGTTCAGCCACACTTTTCTCTTTTCACATTTTCAAAAGCTCATCTTCAGTGTAACTGTTATTCTGGGTCAAATACGTTTTGGGATCTGCACCAAAGTAAATATCTTCTGAATCGTCTCTCACAAACGTCTCCATGGTTACAAAGCACGCTCTCTGTGTAAGCAGATTGTCACGTTGGTTATGTTGACGAAGTTTGCCTATTTTCAGGCACTGTAATATCATTGCGCAGCTGCACCCATGACGGCCGCAAAGTTGCCACGCAGGAATGAGAAAATAGTTCCTAGCCATAACGGTTTAAACCCACGATGAAACTACATAAGAGTCAAGTTTTAAACAGGAAAAATATCGAAAGTCTTTGGTCATTCTTTTGAGCACTGATGCTAATGGTCTAATATGATTCAATGATGTATGCTAAGCTATGCTAAGTTATGCTAGTGCTACCACCAGATACACAGAGATCGGTTGAATGGGTTCAAAAACGGTAAAACTCATATGTTTAACTCTAAGGGACTTGGGAAATGAGCATATTTTCCAAAAAAGTGGAGTGTTCCTTGGTGAGCATAAAGTACTGTTTTCAACTCCAAACTTTTTAACTGTTTACAAGCCATGAATCATGATTTGCTACTTGCTAGTCTTTGGCAGGTGGGACATTCTCATTGTAGAGAGTATTTGATTTGACTAAAGTGTAAGATGGATCATTTATATTTTTGATACTTTTTCCTGGAAGATTTTAAGGGCAATATTTACTAAACAGGGTGAATTAGTTGGAGAGCGCAATTCCTTAAAATCACAGATGGGATTGGACACTACTGACAACATACAAATGCATATACAATAAGGTCAGCCGCAAAAATATTTCTGTCCATGCCTTTTCAGTGCTAATCTTTGCGCTGGCGTAAATTTTGTCAACTTTTAGTTGTACACTAGGTGATGTAGATGACCAAAGCTAATAGACATGACTACAAACAACAAAAAAAGTCTCCAAGCTATGATGCATCCACCTCTAGACCTAATGTTTGTAGCTTGTATCAATAAAACAAATTCTCCTTTCATATTTTGCTCTCTGAGCTGAGTGCAGACATCTTAAAGAGTGGAGGAAACCGGGGGGGAAGTGTGAAAGTACTCCTGCACGGTCCCTCAGACTCTCATGGCAAAGCGTTAGAGCAAACAGCACTTAGGCCGAATCCCAAAGGCCGTGCCTAGTGCGGCCCAGCCCACATTAGCTCCCGCACTGCTCCCTGAAATGGACTCGGCTGAGCGGAATGAAGCCCATGAAGTAGCGTGCACACCATGCTGAGGGCTTTATCAGGCACAGATCAATGGATGGCGGCATTCTCCTGGAGCTCCCGTGCTGCCAGGACCAATACCGGGTCTTCTGGGAGTGGGGAACGGACGGGGGGGGGAGGTGGGAGTCATTGATAGTCTTAGTCTGTGTTTGTGTCGGAGGCATGTGTATGTTCATCGGTTTGTTTGTGTCCACTTTAATCAGGTTTTTCCAACAGCAAACACACAGTGGTTATTGAAGCATTGTGGGATGGAGGAGCTTTTCTCTGGAGAACAAAAGATAGGGAGGGTGGATGCGGTGGGTAGGAGGGTTGGTGCGGCCCACTCTGCCGGCTTTCTCTGTGCCACTCGGTTCAGCTGGTCGGCTCCAGAGTCCCTGCCCTTCCAGCTGTAAAATTGGCTGACAGCGAGACTCTAAAGCCCCGCTCTCTTAGAAGGGTGCACACTCAACTGCAGCATTTACCAGGCCTTATTGCCCCCTTAAGCAAGCATGCCTTTTCCCAAAAACCTCAACCGTTATCACACATACGGAGATTACACGTATAATAAACAGCCCATGGTTGTGTTTGTTGGAAAGCACAGTGAACTGTGTTTTTTTTTTCTTCTATTTTTGATGAATGCTATAACAATGTTTGCAAAGTTGTACAGCTTGGTATTCACAGTTAGGCTATTTATAAGGTACTGGAAAAGTACAAAAGTAAAATATGCAAAGTTCAGTTCCATTGAACAGTAGTTGCATACAAATAATAATAGTAATGATATAATGATTTTTTTTGTAAATATATAAAAGGGATATTTTACCAAAAATATTTAATTCTGTCATTATCACTCAAATATATATTTTTATGTATTTGCCCATGCAATGAAAGTCAATGGGGTCCAAACCAGGGTAATCAATAAAACTAATTTTTACACAAATTAATCACACCTTTTGTTGTAGTATATCTTGCCCTAAAAAAAACTTTACAGAATTCACAGTGTATAATATGTGTATAGAGGAACAACAACAAGATTTTTATTTTTAGTCAAGTCAAGCTGTGATACTGAACAGGACCACACAGTTACACTTACTGTACGACTGCGGTACGTCAGCAAACAAAGCTCAGTGTTTCAAAGGATAGGACACAAATCACTAAAAATGCAGTGTGAGTCTCTTTTCTCTGATAGCTAATAGCCTGGCCTTCTTTACATTAGCGCTGTGTTGGACTAATGTTGACAGCCCTTCTGTTTCTGTTTCTTAGATTACTGGTCAAGATAGGTCCACTATAATCAAAGGTATGCTAAATAAATACATGCTTGTCTGTTTAACACCATAAAATAATTATACATCCTATAATAAATCTTCTTATATTCTTAGACTTGATTAAAATGATTTTTTCAAAAGAAAGTGTCACTGTCTCAAAAACCCATACGTTTCCTTGCATGGAAAAACAATTGCCCTAATAAAGAGAAATGAACTCTTAAAATTGCCTGTTGAAATTGAAATGATCTGGTTAGAGTTCTTTCAGTTAAAAGTCTGTGAGCATAAACATGCCATTAACCTCTGCTGTGTTTGTTTGGTTCTTTTTGCTCTTATAAGCATCAAGCTCCTCTGTGCCCAGCGGAGTTACTGCCTTAATCAGAAATTGAATGAAAATATCTTGGGGAGCACCTAGCCTTGAGAATTAGCACCATGGATGAAGGATTTGCAACAAAAGAAGGACTGATTAGAGAAAGGATGTGGCCTTACGAATCATCCTAAATGTATGAAATTGGCTAATGTCAAGGCCGCGGCATGGGCGCCCGCATGCTCGGAGCAGGCGATTGCGCAGGTGGCGCCAAGCACATCAGTCAAGGCCCCGCCATCTTGTTTACATGATTCTCAGGTCTCTCCTTTCATCACGCCGGCCGGCGCTCCTCCTACAGGAGCTCAGAGAGATGGAGAGAACGCGAGAGATTGCAACTTTGGCCCTATTGTTTAACAGCGGAGGACACTGAAAATTATTCTGAAGAGCAGAAGACACACGGCGGCTCCGTGACCTTTAACTGCACTTCCTTAGCTGAATCTCATCCAATTAGACCACTGTATATTTTCCCTAATAGCAGCTGATGAGGCAGGGCGTATGAGCCAGCACGCCCGGCCCCGCGTTGCTATGCAGCGAGATGGCTGCTTAGCAGCAGAGGAGCGCTGGGGGATAAGTGAGCAGAGAGCTTTAATTTGATAGGGTTAGAATCCTGCAGGCTCCAGGGTCGCAGGTCATCAGGAGCTCGTCTCACACTGAATATGAAGAAATCAGAAGTAAATTGCTTACATCTGCTGCTGGTGGTTGGGGCCGACTGTGATTGGCTCCTGGAGGTGGATGCCATCTCGCATGGGCTAGGCGAGGGGGCCTGAGTGTAAAGAAACCTTGTAATTGGAGTAATTCAGCATTAATAGATGTTAAAAACATCCTCCGAGCAGCTGCTATGAAAAGCCAAGCCTATTTGAAATGCTCCGAAATCTGTAGCGTGTTTATTTCTTCCCTCGTGTTTTCATCTTGTGCCATGACTACTGATGATATCAAGCATGTGGCAGTGTTGGCAGCACAAGGTGATGTGAAGGTCACCTGTCATGTAGTACAGAAAAAGAACTGTAGTGTTTACATGATGATTCTCTGCTCTGGCACACAATGGTAAAGGGATAGTTCATAATATTACATTACAATATTATTATGATAATATAAAGCTGTGTCTATGTGCACTCACACCACTGAAATTGTGGGGATTACAGTATTCAACTGGTGCGCTGTAAAACAAATTATATGATCAATAAGTTGACAACATATGTTTTTACGTACATACTTTAACTTATCAAAATACGTTTAGCAATTTTTCTAAAATGTTTGTCATATATTATTCATCTCAAGTCAGTTTAATGCAATTCTAAAACATCCATCCATCCATCCATCCATCCAAATAAATATTTAAATACATATCAAAGCTAATTAATTTCATAAAAAAAAGTATGTAAATAATAATAAAATAATATAAACAGCATTTTCATATGTATCCCTTTCACTAACCCTACCCCTAAACTTTTTACATTCTCAAAAAACATCAGTTAGTATGATTTATAAGCTGTTTTCCTAATGGGGACAAAAAGGGTCCCCACGAGGACAAGGTTTTTGGATATTGCCATCTTTGTGAGGACATTTTGTCCCCATAACAGAGGGTTTATCAGGCCACACACGCACACGCGTATATATTCATACTCATATTCATAAACTTTTTCCACCCACCCTCCAACATCCCAGCTTTAACACTTCCCTGTGCTCATGTCACTGCTGTAAAGCCATCTCTGTAGCCCTGTCATTGGGACTGTGTCCAATGGAAAATTAGACTGACTGTGAATTATCGCAAATGTTCTGGCAAATGACACTCCATTTGAAGGTCTTTGTCACCAATTATGTGTCTATTAAAAAACAGTCAATCAGTCAATGTGTAAATAGCTAGCTCTCAGAGGGCTCACTCACTGACAGGAGGCTGTCGATAGTCTATCTGATATGATTTAGCCGTTAAGAAACTAGGGACTCTTCTTAATTGTGGATTCAAATCTCCCTACAAACTACATTTATTATTTCTCTCACGACTGATGGGCTTTAGCGAGCACTTACCCAGGGCTGGAAGGGTGCCTTGCATTCAAAACCTTCACGGTTTGCTGTTGCTGCGCTTTTCAGTGCGTCTTGCTGTAATATGGTTTATGTTTAAAGTTTAAGTAACCCCAAAAGCTTGGTTAAGAGGGTAGAGCACCCTTCATACTACCACCACACCCCTTAACAGTCTACTGAGCAGCTCTGACATGTAACTAAACAAAAACACTAATTGGATGTCTGGCTGACTAATTTGATTTCCGAAAGAGCTGAAACCGAAACCCTGTTAGCTCCTTTCGATGACAGACGCTAATATTATGTTCTCACGCTGTAACTGCAGTTTTAGTGGGTATCCTTTCCCCAATCAAAACAACCGCTGCTTACCATTATTGCATTATGTTACCATTTTGAAATAAATGCCTGCATTCTGGTTCAGGCTAGTTTGCTGTAGCTCCATTAGAGTCATTGTTCCTGTCATCGTGCTCGTCTGTCTCAGGTGTCTCAGTGACATGAGATTATTATCTCAGTCATGTCAGTATCTTTGGAGAAGACACATATTGGTGAAGCATTACAGTAGTTGTATTTATATATGGCTGGATCAGATCTGTTCCTTCCTTGTCATAATGTGCTCAGTTGGACGTGAAGGGCCCTATTTATAAATTCTGGCGATTATTTGTTATATTTTTAGCATGCATCCCGCTTCCGCCACAACTGTCAACAGTTTCAAGGAGGACAGACATAGAGTGCGAATAAAGACGGGAAAAATAGGTCTAATAGTGGCTTCTGCTTTCAAGTTATCCCCCTGATACAGAGACTTCAGCTTTCACTGTCATCTTACAAATTTGAAAATTTACATACTGCACAGAATTTATTCTGCCTTTCCACAAGCGCTCTGTTTGGAGATCTTGTGAGACTAAACACATTTTCACAGCCACCGATCAAGATGAAAGATCTTCAGTACGGTGTTTGTATGCTTCAGTCACTAATGGTTGATTTTTGATGTTTGATTTTGGCGGATGGAAGTATATCAAGATTTACTGTGTCTTAGAGCACTTAAATTGGCCATTATGGAGCCTCATTCTTTGGAAGAAAACGTTATTTTAAAGACCATGTGGACGGATAATGTCCCATACTTTCGTTACGGAGCTGTATTGACAGGTGGATATAAATATTCCCCGGGGATGAGCTTTCAAAGAAAAACAGATTAAATAAATGAGTCACATACCTCAAAGTGAAGCTACCTTTTTGACACTACTTTGTAAGCATGATCTGTACCAAATTTTCATCAAGACACAGATGATACAAATCCCTTAGAAGATAAGCACTTTCCTCAAAACTCTGCTAAAAGGATTTTACTAATGCTTTGGTCCTTCCCATCTGTTTGGATGAAATTCATAGACTCAAAAGGTTCATCGCTTCAATAAGTAATTATATAATGTCTGATGCAACATTTCTCCTAACCTCTTTGCAGATGTTGAAGAAAGAAAGACGGAAAGAAAGCCCATTTCTAGCTGTAGCTCTGCTAGCCTTAAACATTAGAAGATGGTAATAGGAATATCTAGGGGTCAGTCAGGGTTAGTCAAGCTTCCTCCACAGGAAATGAGCTTTTGGTGTGCTGTGTTCCCAACGTAATGAGCAACGCCCCTGTGTTTAATCTTTGCTAATATTGTTATAATAACTGGATGAATTATTAAAAACAAGCAAATGTATGACTACATAATCCTAAGACCACCAGTCATGGCTTTGTGAATGTTGCACTACCTAGTTATCCAGGTGTGTGTGTGTGTGTGTGTGTGTGTGTGTGTGTGTGTGTGTGTGTGTGTGTGTGTGTGTGTGTGGCTTGAGCTTAATGCAGATTGCAACTGTTTATGTGGAGGTCTAATAGTTCAAATATGTAGCAGTAAATCTATATTTATGTGGTTCTATTTGTTGCATGTCAAATTTAGGGCTGATCTAAATTTTAAACTTTAGTTTGATATAATGACAAAAGTTTTCTTTAATTGTTTATTTGATTGTGTGATAAATGTACTTCTAAAAAGTCATCCATATCAAGTCTTAAATCCATTTCCCATAATGTGTTTATCCAGCTTCCAGCACGACTGCAAGGGCAAAATCGTCCCCAGCTCGAGATGTTTTGCGAGTCAGCAAAAGCTAGCGCTGATGTCAGTAATAGCCTGGCTTTGCACTGAATTTCCATGATAAAGGTGGACAGAAAGATGGAAAAGGGGGGGAAGAAGAATAGTTACAGAAATAAAGAGGTCCTTTTCGATCCGCATAATATTTCCTTTCGTAAGCATGAAGCCCAGTGTTGGACACACTTTAATGTTGAAATCACAAATGAGCAAATGCAAGTGTTTTGTCAATAGCTTGTAAATAGTTATTCATATGATGCTAATTTTACCCGGTCATTTCCATCACGTCATTCTACGCTGGAAAATTGCAATTAAGTTTGAATAGATAAAAAAAGAAAGAAACACCAGACATGCCAACTGCTCTGCATTTCAAGGCTTGATTGGACTAGCAGCTAGTCAGTATGCTGCAGTGGGTTTCATCGCTGTTAATTGATCCTTTTTTTAATTAATGTGGAAAGAGGAAGGCCGTATCTCTGTCCTGTCTGTCATAACAGTATAAAAAGTTTGGAAGCTCTCTGCATGCTGTGTCTTGTAGGCCGGTGGACTATTATTACTACACTTCTTTGCATACCATACTTTTGTGTTGTAGTTTGTCTAGGTTCATTAACCAGGCCGTTTTCATTTGAAAGCTTTTACCTTATGATTCGTATCAGGGTGCATGGGATATTAAGTATTCTGATTCTATCTCTCAAAAAGGCAAATGTAAATATCAAATTACTTCTTGTTGGAAAATCTAGCCATTTGATTGCCTGTGAAAACTAATAATATATTATTTAAAACCAATACAGTATTCACTCTTAAACAATACAATCGGCAAAAAATATCAAAGTTACAGCACGTAAATTACTTTTCACAATTATAATTGTACTTAAGCGTTAAAAAAATATTTTCATCAACTGTCTATGTATGGATAAGCACACTGCTGAATTCATTTTATATGGGTTTCTTGGCCTGTGGTAGTGGAATGTGAAAGGGGGGAAAAGGATTTTTTTTTTTTTAAATATTAGAATCTTTTGCTTTAACTTGCCATTTTTGACCACAATCATCTTGATCATTCAGAGGTGTGAAGAAACATTTTAACACTTGACTTTCCATACTGAAAAGCTCAACTTCATTTTTATGATTGCTGTAAAAGTTACCAAAAAAGATTAGCCTTTTTTTTTCTCCTCTCAGCAGACGATGAAAAAATAATGAGGAATGGCAGCTGAAGGCTGAACATCTACGTATCTGTTTCTGTCTAATTAAATCTGTGAAGGAGGCTCAGACTTGCTTCTGCCATGTGGTGCTGAGATATGCTTGCAGCTCTTTTTGTGGTGGCATACTGCCACCTATGGGCACAAAAATAAAAATGGCAATCCCAGCATGGTGCTTATCATTGCCTTTACTTACAGAAATAAATGTTTCAGAAATTATGTTTATAAAAGCATGTAATGGCATTCTTGCGCAAGCATTTATATAGTTAAAATTTCAAGGGAATAATACAAATATCAATACAGGGTTTTTTGTTAAATCTATGTATATATCATTCATTTAAGATGAGCCTCTCCATATCTCTAAAATAAAGGATATCATAAGACGAGAGCAGCTGCAGAAGGGCTGTGCAGTTATTGAGACTTCATTTATCTTCCAAGAATATGTCTGTGGTTGCCGTATCAGGTCTATAATGGCATGAGCAGTAAAGAAAAGGAGAGCAAGAGACTCAGAGAGAGAAAGATGATGATAAAATAGAAAGAAAAAAAGCCCAAGTATGTTTCCAGATTTTTATCCTCCCACGGTCAGAAGAGTGACTGTGAGGAAGTCTTGGCCAGGCCACCTACGCTCTTCACATCCTCTCATCTCTGCCGCTGTTTCTCCATCATTTGTTTATTCATTCGTCTGTTTTACAGACGTCCTGCGGCTGCTGTCCCGCTTTCCAGGTGTTTAAGGAACTGTCAACTTTTGATGGCTTCATTGAAAAAATATTCTTTTTTTGTTTTTCCACTGTTCTGCATAACATCTAAAAAGGCGATTTCAAACTGGTCAAGTATTGGAAACATATTCCAAGAAAGTACTCTAGGTTATTATTATTATTTTTTGTTTGTTTGAATACTTTGTTTTATTATTTGTGTGTGGGTGGGTGTGAGTGTGGGTGTGGTACTTGATGGCCAAAATTAAGTATACTTTCTGACTGGTATTCAGAAATGCACTCTGCATACAATGTCAAGACTCAATCTCTGCTTGATGTGTGGTTTCCATATTCTTTGATATTCTCTTCCATATATGATTTGGTAACAAGTGTAAGTACATTAGCTATACAGTATGTGCTTTGTTTAACGTGCATTACATGTCAAATAGCGCACATTTCTTACACTTTGGCATGAAAAATATGGAAATTTCTCAAGTTATCTGGTATTATCCGGGAAATCTCTTGAAGAAAAATTATATTTGCGAACCCAGGAAAGTGACTTATTTTTCAGTGAATGTAATAATCCTAAGAGCCCCTTTTTTCTCTGTGTCATTGTGCTGAGGCGCTACGTATGTTAACACTATTAAATCACCTCAGATGTCTAAGTGATTCAATCTTATTCACTGTGGACAAGTGAATTGAATTCCCCTAAAGTGCCTGTCTAGATCCTGTCTATGTGTGACGGGTTGCTAGGTTGCAGAGAGAGTTCGGAATCTCTCCAGCACTTTGATGTGTGTGTGTCAGAAACGGCTTCTCGATGGAATATGTCTTGCGAACGTTGAATTAATGGGTTATCGATATCAGGACTCATCACACTGATGAGGTTTCGGATCTAAAGAGCTGACCACTTAAATAGAAGCAAATTTTATATGATTTACGGAGAGCTGCACATATGGTGCACATACGGGCTGGAAATGTTCAAGTGTTTCTAATTGTACATCACAATGTTATGAGCTAAATTCCTAGTAATTAATGAATGAAAAAAGTCAGCTTGCCTATTTCAGGTTAACAGACAGCATGGCAAATGACAAATCATTGTGACATCTGTTTGATATATATTTAATGTTTTTATGACTATGCTGCAACATTCACTGTATTGCATTCAAGCCCATATTCCAAACACCATACTATAACGTGTCACACTCGTAACCCTCGTCCAGAAACTGTAGTGGTGCTCCTGTCCCCTAAACCTTGCTCTGTTCCCTGTTCTTGGCCCTGTCCTGTCAGAGATGCTCTATAACACACCGGTGCTTAGCGACCCTGACTCTCTGACCTGCTTTCCCACTCAGCCTCAGCCACTTCTGCACGAATGACCGCCGGCTCTCCATCTCTCCGGCTCGTCTAACTGATCAAGGACCAGTGTTAGGAGTGCCAGGCCACACCAGCGTGCCCATCTTTGATTCGGTTAGTTTATTATGCTCTCCTGAGAGGCCGGCTGTTTCAGCACAGCGTGACAGCGCCCTCCAGGTCAGGTATAAGAATAACAATAGGGGAGCCTCTTTCCATCCTCCTCAAAGGCGGGGTCTGGATTGTTCTATTAGCATTCTTAATTGTGGCCATGTAAATGGTCTGAGTGGAGGATGGGAGCAAATGAGATTGTTTAATTTTTATTATTAGTTGGTTGATTAGAGGAACAAGTTGTTTATGAATTAAAATTCTCTCCCTATTTACCTCCTTTTTCAGGAAAACTGATCTACTGCATATAATAAAAGGGGACCAGGAGCTGTCAAGCCGTATGACACGTTTACTATTTTCCATGTCTTCTGAAGCGATATGACAGCTCTGTGTAGGGATGAAATTTGAGTAAATCCTCCCATTGAAAATTTGACAGTTGTCAGTGTTGAAATTCACTTGTAAGGAAAAGGCCAGAATGGACATCTTGCTATAGATAATTCTGTTTCTTAAAAAGGCATATTAGAGAATTCTCGGACTTACTGTACATATTGTGTGTGTTTGTCTGAGGCCTTGTCCACATCAATACGGTTTAATCTTTTTCTCTCCGTTTTTGCCTTCCGTCCAAACTGAGACAGCATTTATATTTACGAAAACAAAGCTTTTTGAAATCGTTCTCAAATGTGGATACATTTGAAAGCAGCGTTTTCATGTCGTAGTGTGGACCGTGAAGACAGAGGTATTTGAAAATGATGACACGTTTAGTCATGTGACGCATATTGAACCAATAGATATGCATGTTTATACTGCTATTGTGCCAGTTGTGCCATTCACTTTCACACAGTTGCTAAAATGTTACTGTGCACACTTCATATCAGTCCTGCAAGATGAATTTACTCACATTTGCGAAACTGTTGCGTTTTAGATCATCGGTGATTGGTCCTGCCAGAAGAATTGCGTGATAACTTTATGATGTCCGTTTCATCTGTACCATCTCAGTGAGCTTCTATGAACTTTTACGCCTGCACAGCAAGTTGTCCTGACGTTTCAGTGGGGATGATGCTACTAGTGTGGACGGAGAGCGTTTTCAAATCGAATGTAGACGTAGCCTGAGTTACAGTGCGGTTATATAGAAAATGAATTTACTCATCACCTTCATGTCGTTTCCAAACCTGTATGACTTCTCTTTATTTTAAGACTACCGGGTTCCAAACAACATTGACTTTCATTGCATGGACGGAAAACGCATTATAAAACAGTTAAAATATGTTATATTGGGTAAAAAATACTGAAGTAGGAAAGTCATACTGCTTTAATTCGACATGAGGGACAGAATTTCATTTTTGGAAGAGCTATCCTTTTAAATGCATGGCTATCCTTCTTGGATAAGAAAAAACGGTCTGTAACTGAAAAGATGTTCGTAATTTTATCGACTATTGTAACGGCGGCTGCAAGGCAAGGCTCTATTACCCAGGGACTCTTAATCACGGCAGGTCCCATAAGTAAAAGCCCTTATCATGTGCGAGGAACAGCGCTGCGAGTGCCTCATAGATAGAGTGGAGAGAAGCAGACATGCTCTCTCTAATTCCCTTTGACAGTCTGGGGCCTGTTTGCTACCTGGTTAAGCCCCAGCTTTTTCATTTCGTGTTTGGTATAAACTGACAAAAGGGAATATCGCCGCATACAGCTGAAGGAAAGTGGAGAGCTCTTTACGGGTGATTGACAGCTCTTGTCAGTCAGTAAGAGGCACCTGCTTAGGCCCTGGCGGAGTGCGTCCTTCAAGCTGAGGCGCAGAGGTGTTGTCGTAATTATCTGGGAAAAAAGGAAACACAATTAACAGTGAGCATTTAGCAGTGAGAGATTATTTACTGGGGCCTGTCCAACAGAGGCAGACGCGGACTTGCGCCGGTCTAGAGAGATCTGGGCTGTCCATCAAGTCGGGATGTCCAACTGGACTGATCCAATTAAATCCAAGATGATTCCACAAACCAGCCCTTTCTTTCCTATAATGAAAATTTCTTCAGATGATAATTGGCCAATATTGTAATTTCCTCAGAGTACGAGTGCTGTTAAAATTGGCTTTTTTTTCTTTTTCTTTTTTACATTGAAATAGTTCTACATCTTCATAGTCGAAAATAACACCATTGCTATTGTGTGTGTGTCCTCAAAGACTGCCTGTAAGAGTCCTTGGTCTAGAGCCATCTACATGGGAGGTGGGTTATTCAGAGGCCACAGGCATGGAGCTTCTGATTGAGCCGTTGAAGGAGTAACAAAAGCCACGAAGGCTTGCGACAGAGACGGGGGTCTGCCAGCTCTTCTCGGCACCGACGCCGAACACAGACCCTCCAGGCAGTACGGGGCGAAGCAAAAAGGGGCACTGCGATGAGCTACAGAACAGCCTTTTCTCTCCAGAGAAGGGAAATCAAATGAGAGACTGGGTGTGGGGTCCGCAGGTCAGCGAGCAGGTGGGCGCGAGAGGGAGAGGGGGAAGAACGGGCGGCGGAGCGGGCCGTCACATCTGGGCCGAATTAGAAAGGTAAAACAACCGAGGCTGAAAGCAGAAGAAGGGGAGGCGTGTGTGAGGATGTGAAAGACAGATCTGCTTTCTAAAGTAAGTCCAGGTTAGCGAGGCAGCAGGGGGCCCAGATGAAAGTGATTAAGCGGCTCGGCTTTGAGAAGCAGGTGCCCCTCTGCTGGAGAGAGCTTCCCCTACACGTCTAACCACAGACCGACAATGTTTACACTACCTACCGTCATGCTGCTCTATGACTCGCTGAGAGACAACCTGGAAAATGATCAATGTCAAAGCTTTTGCTTTGCTTTAAATCATCTGTCCTGAAGAGCCCAACCAGCCACAGCATTTAAGACTTGAATTTGAATTTTATTGCTGCACTTTTTCTACAGATTTAAGTCAAAATGTGACCCTGGACCACAAAACCAGTCATAAGTCTCACGGGTATATTTGTGGCAGTAGCCAACAATACATTGTGTGGGTCAGAATTATCCATTTTTCTTTTATGCAAAAATCATTAGGACATTAAATAAGGATCATGTTCCATGAAGATATTTTGTAAATTTCTTACGGTAATACATCAGAAATGTATTATTATTATAGTAATATGCGTCGCTGCGGACTTTATTCGGACATCTTCGTAGGCAAATATCACACCCTTAGATTCCAGATATTCAGTCCTAAGAAACCATACATCGATGGAAAGTTTATTTGATCAGCTTTAAATCTCTAAATGTATAAATCTTATGACTGGTTTTGTGATCCGTGGTCACAAATATTGAAACGTTAATTGTAAAAAAAAAATATGTATAAGAAATGTTATTCTGATTATTATACGTAGGAATAATTAATAATATTAATGATCCATTTTTGAAACAATAAAAATCATCTGAAATCATTGCTTGATTTATTAGCCATGTCAAGCAGTTTATACATATCGTATGCACCTGGCATAAAGCAGACCATTTTATTATACTTTTCTATTTAGAGCGTTTGAGATATGAATTAGAGAAGCTACATTTCATGATTGTGTTTGTTTTAAGCGGTGTTGTTCGGCCTTTATGAAACATATCATGCTGGCTGCTCAATTATTCAAAGTGGATTACCTCATCTCACTTTACCTCATCAATTAATTGTTCCAGAGTTATTTGAAACTATCATGCCATGAGATTTCCTGGCCGGTTGATTTAATGTCCTCGGTTCGCCCTTTCTCAACTCAGACCACAGCGCAGAGAGAAACAATTCTTCCAGCAGCCAATGAATACAGCGTTCTGAATAGTCCCATAATTCCCCTTGGCTCTATAACATTCACTGTCTACATCTTCTTGTCCTCCTTGGTTTCCCCAGCTAGGACTGACACAATTGATAATTGATTCATCGCTACATTAACTAATGCAATAATCAATTATTCCAACTGTTTTTTGGGGGAGAAACAGAGGCATATTAAAAAGGCATTTATGTCAGCCGCTCGTTCTAAAATGTTTTGGGTGCAATGTGAGCTTTGTCTGATGATAAGCGCTTCTAGCATTTTTCCCCTTTCGTTCTCCTCTTTGCTCATTCGGCTGCTAACTTAGTTAGGCAGCACAATGAAGTGGAAAGTTTCCCTGGTTCGCTTTTCCCATTTTGCAGAATTTCATCGCACCGTTTATTCCAACATGACAAGAGTAGCTCTGTAGGGTGGCGTTTGTTTCCATGCATCTGCTTGGCGAGTGGGAAGAGCCCTGGCTAGGCTTGAAGGCCAGTGTGTAGGAGTCAAACTTACATATAGAGGCTATGCAAAGCAGCTTCAAAACAACCTCCTTTTTATGCTTTTTCTTTTCATTTGTCTTCCAGGAATTTTCAATGCTGAACAGAATATAACATTTTGGTAGTCACAAGTTTATGCTGGTCATAATGAACTTTGAATGATTGTTAGTGAACAAGTACAAGTTTTATGAAATGTACAAAATATACATGAAAATAAATAACATATCTGCATTGTAGAACAGTGGATTAATGCTATATTAGCATATAGATCCAGTTTGTAGGCCTATATTAACAAATCAATATAAACAATTTTTTTATATTTTATATATAAACAAATACAAAATTGAGAAATATAAAATTACTAATTTACAAATGTTGATAATGTATATAAAAAACTATATATTTTAAGGAGGATCGACTGAATTATGTAATTTGCAGTGCTTCATGGGAGTGAGTGGATATATTTTCTTGACGAATGCCACTTTTTCTGCTCTCTGACTGGTATCATTTTCTGTATAGCATCATGGGTAATGTAGTTTTTTACCACGAATTTCGCCATTTTTAACCACGATTAAGCAAATACCACGCATTAACAACCTCGTAGTTCACAGTATACCTGTCTTTAAAGGTTTATAAGTTATCGTTCAAAATCCCTATGGAGTTTCCCTATGGAGTAAACCGTTTAGTTTTTACTTCCGCCTGTTACACTCTATTTCCTAATATTCTCCATCGCCATGCAATACACATAACAGAAACGAGGACTTGCAGTCATGTCTCACGTCACGCCATGTCTTAACCATATGGGACAAAACATTCGATAAAACAGTGCCTTTACTTCTTTTAATCAGATTATTTTTGCCTTAAACGAACTCAACAGTGCTACTCATCGATCGCCGGGATTATATGTTAGAATTGCAACTCTGCTGTCAGGTTAAGTACTGATTGTGTTTTCATTTAATATTACAATTATTTCATTGGAGTTCTTAGTAGTCTGATTTGTACATTGTATGCATTAAGTTAATATACATAATGTAAGATTAGCTTATAAAATCATTTCAACCCAAATTATTTTATGTCCACATGTTTATTGTATGATTAGCCTCAGTGAGTAGCTTTCATTTTATGATAATTATCTGACTGTAGGTTATACTAAAGGCATGTTTACACCAAGAATGATAACTCATGATAATGTTCTGTTTACTGTAAGTGTGCTGCAGTTCTGCCGTCTGCTGCTGCTGATTCTGATGGCTCTCGCTGTTTTTATTATTTATTTATTTTATCATTCATCAGCCCTAAAAAAATAAAAATAAAAAAACAGTTTGAAACGTTTACTTTACAGCAAAAGTTAGTGAGTAGTGTCCCATTCTATTTCCAAATGAAGTGGACAAATTCCATATGTGATCCTGGACCAAACCAGTCATTAGGGTCAAAGTTTTTGAAATTGAGATGTATATAAGCTGTTTTACGATTGGACATATTTTGGCTGAAATGCAACTATTTGAAGGAATCTGAGGGTACAAAAAAAATCACCTTTAAAGTTGTCAAAATAAAATCCTTAGGTATGCATATTACTACTAATGATAATACATTTACGTTATATCTTCATGGAACTAATGATTTTTGGCATAAAAGAAAAATTGCCACAAATATATACAAATATACCAGTGTGATTTATGACTGCTTTTGTGGTCCAGGGTCAGGTATGCTGAAAAAATTATTCATGCAATACAATGGCAGTGGTAACCCAAAAATGTAATTTTCCATTCTGTGTTACTGTGATTT
Organism: Pseudorasbora parva; assembly: GCF_024679245.1. Taxonomy (NCBI): domain Eukaryota; kingdom Metazoa; phylum Chordata; class Actinopteri; order Cypriniformes; family Gobionidae; genus Pseudorasbora; species Pseudorasbora parva. Next base: position 37,499,031 of record NC_090187.1, on the reverse strand, counting down.
GTTATTTATAAAGACTTTTTTTTCTACATCACTGTCAATCAAACCAACAGCTTCAAATGCATCAATAATTAATTCAAGTTACATGGACAAAACATGACCAATTGTGGCGATTTCTATGGTTGTGGCTCCTAAACGGGGGTCCTACATCATGCAGTGATAGATGTTCAAAGGCGGATGTTGTCACGGTCTTGAGACCAAATATAGCCTGCGATCATTTTCTGACAGTGTCAGCATGATTATGTCACAGTGTTTGCTGCCTCAACCCATGTATACTGACTCGCCAATAAAAATGCTACATGGAATGACATATTGATCAACAAGACATGGCGCTAAAACTTAGAACTACTTACCTCGAGCTCCATTTGCAAAATGCACACCAAGTTGCTCTCTTTTCCCTAGCCATGACCGCATCCATATTCTCCTCTTTCACGTCCTCCTCTTTTTTTCAGCACATATAAAAATCACAATTGCCGAAGTGCAATTCATTTTGCTCTTTTTGTTTACCGCTAACGAATGCTGATTTTGAAGTCTTTAATGCGCAATTGCATCATAGCCTACGATTCTTTAGGTGTCATCACCATGCGTTTATCCATGTCGTAGTGTGATTTGTAATGATCTTATAGGATTGCAGAAATAGTACACTCTGTAGCAGGCCCAAGTACCTTCCTCCTAATGTTCCACAAGGATGTATTGCTAATGGCTCTACCTGTAGGTAGCAATATAGTGTTAGCCATGAGTCTGGCCATGGAGGGCTTAATTACAATTTCACACAAATCAAATGAAAGAATGAAGGAATCAATAAATCAGTAGATCTCTAGGAAGGTGTCTGTGCAGACCTTATTCCTTTATTTGTTTTCTCTCTTTACCAGTCCTTCTCTCCCCGTCAGTGGGGAGTAGGAATCCTAAATTATCCACGGGGTTACGGGGCACACTGCCCTGGAGCCCCTCACCCCATAGCAGAGGTAACGTATTCAATGGCCTGGGGCGAGTGGTGCTGAGAGTGAGCCCTGCTGCATACTGATGGGTGAGCAGGGGAGGCAGTAATTGGTGCAGTGGAGGAGAGGGGAGAGAAGGGCAAGCACAGGGAGATGATGGCTTTGTTTCCCCCTGTCTGTCTCACGCCTAGACTCCTCCCCCTCCTGCCATCATCCACCCCGTATCTCTCCGACACAAACTCGCATGCTTCTGTCTGTCAAAGTACTTAAAGAGATCGTCACTCAAATATTAAAATACAGTCATTATTTACTCACCCTCATGTTGCTGTTGCAGTACAAAGCAGTTCTTGAATAGAACACAAAAGGAGAATGCTCAAGCTTTCTTTTGTCCATACATGAAAGTGTCTGGGAACCCGGGAAAGCTGTGGTCACCATTCGCTCTCAATGTACAAGAGCAGCTTGGAAATTCAGCTAAATATTATTGTTTTTAATATATTTTATTTTTTTAAGAAAGTCATAGAGATTTTATATGACATGAGTAGGGTGGATGGATTATCCCTATAATAAAAGTCTTTGTTGTCAGATGATACGCTTGGTAGACATTCTAAAAAGGCAGAATATGACAAATTATGGAAAGTACATAACATCATACCGCTCTCGCTGAGAGACAACCTGGACAATGATCAGTGTCTTTAAAGTTCCCTTTAAATCTTTCGTCTCGAAGAACCAAAAGTGTATTCCAGCTGCGAAGGAAGGAAGGTGACCATTTGGATGTTTAACAAGTTTTATGAGAAACCTTCAAGCACTAAATCAATCTTACTTTACGATTTACATTTATTACCAGTTTGACTTTCAATTTTTTTTTTATAGATATCAAAATATTCACAAAAATGGGAACACTCCAGACATATGTATATATTATTAAATATATACATAATATATAAATAATACATATTTATTTCCAATTTTAAAAATATTATAATTGAAATTCAAATATGTTATAGCAATAGACAGATAATACATGCATATATTTCCACTATGCTAGGGATGCACCAAAATTTTGGCTGATACAGATAATTCTTTATATTTGAAAGCCGATAATCGATATACTGGCCAATAAATCCAAAGTTTTCTATCATTTTTGAGAGCCTGATTATGAAAACAAAAGTCTCTAAATCCATGCCCCAAGCATACAATTAAGATGATGTTCTCATTATAATGTTGCACTTAACTGTATCTTCCTTTTCGAAGTGATTCAAAACTGTCATGGTGAACAGTGTGTATTTGAAGCGTCTCCGCTGAAGGAAATAATCCCTTATTAATTGGCTTTCTTATCAGGCCAATGACGATAACGTTAAAACCAAACATAGATGGCCGATATATTATGCATCCTTACGCTATATGCTTCTTTCTTCCTACAGTTCTAAACTGAAGAGGGACAGATACGTTTGTAATCCAGGAATTATCATTTCACTACACGTTAGTCACCACATGTCTGAGCAGTGTAAAGGAGCGCAGCACGGTTGTAACATAGGGCTAAGCAGAGAAATATAGCCACATGGGCCTCCACTGCTTGTCAAAGCTAAAGAGGAGAAACTAACAGAGGCTTCTGCTTGCTGGCTAATTGGGCCCTGGTGGCTGACATCGTAGACTCATGAGCAAAACAAACATCATTTCAATATCTCCACAACTGGACCCTTTAAACCATGATCACAGAGCAAAGTGGTTCCAATGCAAGACCACATCTAATTAATCTGAGTCAGGAGCTTTAAATGAAGTTAAATCCCTTTCTTTTTTTTTTGTTTTACATCAATGGTGTGTTCAATTACGATGTGTGCAGTGCCACGCTTTAGATCTGGAGGACAGTTCATATGGCTGTAATTAGCGGGCCTTGTTAATGAAAGAGGAGGCAAAGCATGCCCGGAGATTGACTGTGCTATCAGTGGCAGTGGGCAGTGACCTCTGGACACCTCAGTCTCCAATTATAATTGATATGTTCGGTAATTTCAATAACTCAAAGTTGATTTTTGGTATAAAACAGACATTTTTTTTACACTGTAAGGAAAGACAAATGTAACAATTATTTTTTACCAGAGATGAGACAGAATGTGAGACCAAACCCTACAGTAATTGGCGAGAGTGAATGCATGTTTTATATGATTGTGTTCATAGAAAAAAAAGGCTACAGAATACTGAAGTACACTAATAGAGAATACGCACTGCATGCAACTTGTATACAAGTTGTATATTTAAAAATTAGTACACTAAAAAGTGTGGTAGCCTAAAAGTGTTACCGTAACAATCTGTTTTTACTACCCATTAAAAAATGACTTTTGTTCATTTTAACCTTATTTGTCGCAGGGTTCATTTAGTCAGCACACAAACAACACACTCTGAGTGAAACTATTGATGTTTTTGGGTTTAATTCAGTTTATAATCATTTATTCAATTAAACACTCAGTGTAGTAGCCCAACAATCATATTATTATTATTATTATTATTTTGTATAGAGCTGCAGTTCTCTTAGGCCAAAGTATACTTCACTTTTTACGTGTATGCGAAGGCCAGCGTACAGTGCGCACAATGCACATTTCTCCATCAGAAGAGTATGTGCAGGTTTTGAAAGCATTAAAGTCATGTTTTGCAGCTAGACTGCAATTTCCCTTAAAAACGATTTGTTGTGCGGCATGAAACCGACTCGATCAACTCCATGGTCTTTTTGTGCTAGTCTTTACTACCATCCTCTGATTTCACCCTGTCGCTTTTGTCCAACGGCACATTCCAGAACACCAGATATACATATTCATCTGACTCGTATGGAATGTGTCAAATAGAGGTGTCCTAATTGTGTCCTTGATGAAAGGCTATTAATATTGAACACTTCTGCAGTCACCCATGTGTCTGCACCTTTTTTTTAAAACGCGAGACAAAAAGCAGATCTCTGCTTATCTCTAATGATACCTGAATCCCATGAGGTGAGAAGAGAAACTGCGAGTGCCTCCAGTAGATTCATCAAGCCAAATATTGTGTTCTTTCCTCTGGAGGCTGAGAGTCACATTGCATTATATCACCGTTAATTAAAATGAAATATGCGGTTAAATTATTCTGCGTATTGTTGCCTGACGGGGTGTGTGCACGCTAAACGCAGACCATTGAGGCGACAACAGATAGCTAACAAAGGTGTCTTTCTCTCTTTCTTTCCGTGCCCATATCTTCCTTTCTATCGCTTCACCAATTTCCACTTCCTCTGCGCTCTGTTCTCAAGGTCTGACCTCGGGGGTGTGCAACGCGATTCAGTCTAGAAGGAAAAAAGAGAGATTTCCCATGTTTATTAAGCTACATTTTTCTCGATTATTGTTATAATGCGTCACCAAGAGGGCTGTCCTTTTCTATTAACATTGTTTAGCATTTCATCGCTTTGACGATAAAAGGGAAAGAAAAGGATGGAGAATCAACACGCTCCACACAAGCAGTTATCAGTGCTGAAAGCTTGTCCGCTGCAGTCGCAGAAAGGGTGACTTTGTTTCCGAGGCGGTCGGCGGCCCTCCTCATCATCCTTTCATCTAAGCCTGGCCTTTCTGATCCTAGAGCCGAGCCTGTCAGGGCCGCACCTGTAACGGAGGGACCTCTGGCCCCACGCTGCTCACGCGCCCGCCTGCCCTCAGACTCGCACTCCATATCTCAGCGGCACTCCTCGCCCCTGCCAATGCCCCTGAGACTGGCCACCACCCCAGCTGTTAGCTACATTCTAATGCACTCCGAATAATATTAAAGCCAAATCAGCTGAATTTATTAATCCAGACAGGGCCCTAAGAGAGATGCTTTTAAAGGCCAGCGACTTAATTTAAGCTCTTAAAGGCTACCCCTGCACACTTGATGTATTGCGAGAAATTACGGCTCGGTGTCAGTGAGCGTAATACGCCCACTGTATAAATAACATGCAAACAGAACAGCGGCGAGCACCCGCAGGCTCAGTTGCAGTCATGACTTTAAAATATAATTAATATCTGTACCCGCTACTGGTTGTAATCTTTGCTCTCACGTTGACTAGTGTTTGTTCATCTACATGGTGCTGAAGTGGGAATCTCTCCGACAGTCTAAGCATGTAGGTTAAGGTCTTCAGTTGTTGTGGCCCACCATGAGAAGAGTAAAAACAATCTGTCTTGTCATTCGGATCTCATTAGTGATTCCAGGAAAGCCCTTCACGTTATTGGAACTGAGGCCTGACCTCAGCGATCTCAATACAGCAACACGACGAGTCTCCGGCGTGTTTTTATTTTGACTGGCTGCCAAGGAAAACAAATCAAAAGTAAAATAGTTTGACATCTTTACATTAACAAGAAGCGTTAGCTTATGGCTTCCTTAATGAAGATTGGTCAGGAATATGCGGAGAGTCCAGAGAGGGCTCCGCGTAACAGAACGTGCAGGGGCATCTTATTCAAATGAAACTTGGTTGGCACTGCTTCTGAAAGAATGTAGCACCTGCAAAGAATGTATTGCAGCACGCTCGCTATTTGGCGATGTATTTTGACGCCCGCTCCGGGGCTGCATATCAGGAGGAAAAAAAAACAGGTTGTAGGGGTCCTTGCGCACAGTCTGCCCATGGTGCTGCCTGAAGGACTACCATGGAAACAAGGAGTGCGACAGGCTCTGGGGGACCTGCCACAGCTGCAGGCACTTCCTTTCTGACAGGCTGATGAAGACATCAGCTTCATACCAAGCAAAACAACAACTATTGAAGGAAAAAAGAGAGGGAGGAATGATGCAAGCAGTGTTAACTGCTGTGTGGATGAGATGTTCATTAGTGAGTTTGGGGAACATGCAAAGAATGCATTTAGGGACCATATTGCCTGTTTAGTAATCCATAGAGATTTGAGGTGCCAATCCCAGGAGGCCAAGGCAAACTGATCATTTTTTTAAAACATGATTTTGTTTATTAGACAACACAAAAGGAGATGGAGAAAACTGATTATGTAGTGTCTCCATTGTCCTCGATCACTATACAAAATTCAAACATTGCAAAAACACAAATATTGTTTTCAAGAGAATAAAATAGTCACTTCTGGGCAGTTTGTCAGAAATCTCCCTCAAGCAAGTATATACATTTTTATTTGCATCTTGGTGGTTCTAGCCAAATTTTTGTGATCCCAAAATGCATATAAAACTGTGGATGGATGGATAATGAATAGTGCATTTAATAATTAGCAATGCCCAATTAGTAAACATCTTTAAGTTCTGGATTTTGTTTCTTCAATGAACTTGATATGCACTAAACAGTGAAATATGCTTAATCATATCTTAGTTTTACACCACATATGTGTCACAGGCCATGTGATTTGAACTGAAACTGTGCTTTATGTTAAAACTGAATGTTGGAGGGAGCACTAATATTCTGAGCCCTGCTTTATATTAGGTGGCCTTAAACATCAAAAAATAAGTACAATTGTACTTACTGTGTTCAAATTGTATTGTGAAACACCTTTGCTGATATTGAGGTGGATATGGGTAGAGTTAGGGACAGGTGTGGTGGTATGGGTCAGTTTAAGGGTAAAGTGTAAGGGAAGTGCCAACTGTGTAATTACAAATGTAACTACAGAAATTAATTACAGACGTAATTACATGCAGGTATTTTTTAAAATGTAAGTACAATGTAAAACAGATATGTACACGATAAGTGCATTGTATCAAATGATTAATTACAATGTTAGTACATAGTAGTAAGGCCACCAAATATAAAGTGGGTCCATATTTTGTGGATTCATTTTTGTCTATTAGGCCGAAGATTTGACTTTTTAAAATGTCTTGCATCAAAGCTTAAGATTCTCATCAAGGCAGTTTACCCAAAAACACTTGTCAACACAAGCTCTCGGAGATGAATGCCGCGTCGCCCCTCTCTTTACAAGAGATTCCAATCGGCAGCCTCTCATTTTCATCTGCGTTTTGGAGACGGTCTTGAATTTTTGAAGACCGTTTCTCTCCTCCAGCACAAACACTTCACATCCACTTAAAGGCTCGCTTTCAAGTTTTGGTGCTAACCCGATGACTAGAGCGTTCCTGGAAGCATTGTTTAATTGGTTTCACCTCACGCAGACATCTGATGGGGTCTCATTTACTGAGCTAAGGGACACTGGCCCTCCCCTCCACGCTCTGCCTTCTCCATGGCCCCCCAGCGGAGTCGGTGCAGGAGTTTGTGTGTGGGATTTCTCTCATCAGAGCGTCGCGGGTCACCTCCACTCCCCCTCGCTTTGAATCGGACCCCCGGTGGCAGCTCCTGGGAGAGTGCCGTGATGTCTCTATCAGACTGTCAAAAGAGATAGCCCCGGGCTCCGGCAGGTCCCCGAGAGCCAATCAAACTCTTCACGCTGCACCAACCGATGCTCTTTCACCAGCACCAAACTGCAGAGGAGTGAAGGGAGGGTGGGAGAGATGGAGGGGGGCTGGCTGGGACGCTGAGCACTCCAATCAGTCTGAACAAACTCCCTGAGCTGGGGTCTAGGGCTCATCTGTATGACTACGGCTATTTTTACAAAGCGTCCGCTCGGTTATTTACCTCGCTCTCTAAATTATTGAGAGAGAGCAGGCGAGCTACGACTTGCGAGGGAAGTTCTGTTCGGTTTTACATTTCTTTGAAAGAAACTTTCCCCTGCTCGCTCTGATAAAGTTGTCTGAAAATCAGCTGAAGGACAAAACTTAGCAAAAACTAGCACTGTAAAAGGTTCAAATGAACACAGCCTTTCCTGTTAACGTAGTTAATAATAATCGGTTAATATTAATTTCAAATCAACACTCTGAATGCCTGCATTCGAGATGCACCACTTTGGAAATGTTGCTTTCTATAAAAATGACTCTCTGATAGCAGAGAGGCTGAAATATGTCTGTAATATGAATAAATAAGTTGATGAGGCAGGAAATCTCCATTTGCTCTACTTGAAGCCCCATCACTGGTGCTAACACTACAGAGTGATGGGTCTAGTAGAGAGCCATTAGGCACTGGAGGTGATTTTAATGAAAATGGGAGACACTAAGTGCGGGGTATGGAGTGTATATACTCACTCTATCTCTTCCTCTTCCTCTCTCTCTCAATCTCCCTCCCTCTTTATGAGAGATGAGCTCTCTCATCTGGACCTTGTTATTGTCAGCGAACTACAAAAGCGGTGCATTAGCTGACTGCTCTGGACACACAGAGACTTTGATGTTTTCCTCCAACAGTGACCAGCATCCTCTTCTGAAGTGCGGGCTGGGTAATAACACTGTGTCCTTCACAAACAATGCATAGTTAAGGATGCGATAGAAGAAAAACACATTTAAGAAGTCAAACTTTGTTATCTTCTTTCATTTCATCTTTATCTGCAGCATAAATGTACAAAGTGATAGATTAATTTTTAAAAATACAGAATAAAACAGTACGCTGTATTTGCATGGATAAAATGTTAAATGGCAATTAAAATCAGACAATGGAAAATATTAAGTGTTATAAATATGTTACCCTCATTTGTAAACACGCGCAACAGGAAGCATGTATGTGCTGTGTTTTGTGGCTAATTTTTCTTGTTAAATGAACCAGAATGTGGTCTCTATAAAGACATTAATATATGAATAGGCCGTGTCGTATTTCATTGCATTTCAGCGTGACCACATGCAGAGGCTGGTGAAGCCCTTCTTTTCCTTCATATGCTCAGATACTGTGACCATGTGAGTTTGTGAGGGCCAAAGACCCCGCCTGTGGGGGCCTCCCTCTCCCTCTCTCATACACACACGCACAGATACAAATATAAGCACACACACAGTCCAACACAGCCGATGAATACACCTCAGTGGAAATGCAGTTGGCTTGGCACAAGGGGGCTCCTCCTCCATTCGCACAGGGGCATTATGACTTAAACAGACCATGTCCTGAAACGCCGTCCGTCTCTTTCATCCAACACGTCCGTCGGGTTTCAGCGCAAGCGTTTCTTCTTCACCGGGCCCTGGTTGCTGAGCTCGGCTCTCAGTTCGCTGTACTGCACCTGTAAAAACAAACAGCTCTTTGGTCAGACGCAGGTAATCGGAGCTGAGGCCCGCTCACGGTAATGGCTCCCCTGAGGAGAGCCGGTGCAGGGGGAAAGCCAGGCGGGCGCGGCTGTAATGAATCATTTTTTAAACACAGGAGCAGAGGGGATTAATCACAAGGAGGAAAGATTTGAAAAGTCAAGGGTTCCGTACCGACACAGCGGTGACTATACTACCCCCACCTATAAGGGAACTATACTGCTTGAGCAGACCCGCTGTCTTAGGTCCTCGCAAGCCGAGGAGTTGCGAGTTGTCCTTCCTGAGAAAAGTTTGTTGGAGACTAATTATAGCAGCTTGTAGGCAGGAGTAAGTGCCTGTATGGCTCCGGCTGGGGCATTGCGGTTACAGATGATCACACACTTCCCTCGTTTCAGATGAACATGCTGTTTACTTTAGTTAAAGCAGGGAATGAACTCAGGTCGAAGGTGAAGGTCGGCATGATGAAAGTAGAGTTTCACTGAGGTATGAGAAACTGAATAAAGATTTTTCCTGCAGCTCACAGCGTATCCACGTACAACTACTAAATTGCCTTTAAACATATTCAGATCTGATGTTCAAAAAGATGGCGTTAAAGTACATCTTGAGTGCAATTAATGACTTGCTAAATGTCTTTCCACAAAAAGCCATACTGTAATTATTTAGCATGTGAAAAGGACACTTTTTTATCCCATGACTAATAAATAGGCTGATGTACCATTTTAGTTTTACACTCCAGATGCAATCTGATCATCCAATACATGTTGTCGACCAATATATCATATCAAATATATGTAATATTTTTGGCTTTTTTTTAATTATAGGCCAATAAGGGATCGGAAGCTCTAGGAATTTTATTTTGCAAATGCACAAGATCCGATTCTCCATCTTCATTAGTTTATTATAGTTTAGAAAAAAATGAAAAAACGAGAAAAGATGAAAGTATTATAGCATTTTCCTTTCCATTATTAGTGATTAGACAGAAAAATGCATATAGTGCTCTCATATGCTGTCAGCATTCAGCAAATATGGTTTCACATTTATATGATTTAAACTAATATAATTAATATTTGCAAACTTCAGTGAATCCAGAAGTTGCTATCTAAAGTATAACTATTTTACAGGTTTATTTTTCAAATGATTTACGTCATGACAGCTCTCTGAGTGTTTGGTGTTGTTAGTATGGTTAATGTTAACAGTGATACCAAAGCTCTGAAGCTTGTGTCAGAAAAAGAAACGATTTTCAGTGAAGCTTTGTATTGATGCTTGATTCGTTCAATCAAAATCAAGTGAACTATGACGTCCAAAGCTTCGTTTCACACACGCCCACGTGACTGCTTCATACTCGGGTGGTTAGAACTGTTGTATTGGCCAGTTTTGTGTGTGTGTGTGTGTGTGTGTGTGTGTAATTTAGTCTACTTGCTTTATTCTGTATCAAGTTTTATTTGTTTACAAACTGGAAAAATGTCTGCATTCACAATACAAAATTTAGTTTCTAGGAGTATGAAATGGAACATGTTGTCATGTATTTAAGATATTGATTCATTATTTTTTACATCTATACATTCTTTTTTTTTTTTTACTTATAAGAAAATGGTTGCAAAACATTTTGCGACACAGCACTTTCCCTTATTTTCACCAGAAGAGGTCCTCATCGATCTCTGATTTGAAAAGCTTTGAGTAATGAACCTTTTTCCGATTCAATTGTGCTGAAAGCTTTACTGGTTCAGAAAAGCTTCACTTCGCCATCACTAGGTATGGTAATGGATATGACAATATGTTTGGTCTTGGCAGAATAGATCTGCTACTGCTGCGGTTATTGTTGCTGCAGACCAAATACAGTACTTGGTACTGCCAATAAATACACAACACGGACCCGTGGGTCGTGAGCAATTAAGACATGCTGCTGCTGTACAATATAGCATACCTGAATAGCAGATTTATGCATGTAGAGCTGGGGATGGTGGAGGGTTTCTGAAAGCATGCTGCAAACTGCTATAGCAAACACTGTCCAAGTATTGGAAAGTCAAGCAACAAGCTCATTGGCTGCTGATGTAGCAGGAACCAATCAGCTGTGCCTCGAAAAGAGCAATGTGATGTATATCTCAGGCCCAGGTGCTCCTGGATCGCAAACCTCCAAAACACACACAATATGATTTTTCTTTCATAGTCAAGAGTAACATCAGCCTCTGAAAGCAGCATATCTTGTCCAGGGCCATCGTTCAGTCTAAATGACATACAGAATCGACAATTAATTAAATATGGCATGAGGCCGATGAGACTCAAAAGTGTGGTGAATGCGTCCAAATGCTTTTCCTGTTTGTTTCTGCTCGAAACAATAACCTGGAGGTGTATCTGTAAGGTAGGGACTGCACACTAATTACCAGGCCCTGATTATGAGAATGGGAGATGGAGCACAAGGGAACAAAGAGACGCGGCAGCCTCAGAACATGAAACTGTCCTCAGAACTGACAGATGCTGCTTATTTTAGGACAGAGGGCCTCTGTATGAAGTCCAGTTTTGAGGGTTTGTGTTTGAAGAACTGCACAGGCACTAATTGCCAAGTCATTTTCGGAACCGTGAGACAGGAGTCAATTTGAGCTTTTGTAACGCGTTGTTTGTTTGGTCAATCCTTTTTTAGCATAAAGGTTCGGACATTGTAAACTTAATAGGAACAGCATAGATTTGCATACCTTTTTGGTACGGGTAATGACCACTGTACTGTTTTATTGGCGTTTTGTTCTTTAAAAAGTGGGTTTTTTCTTTGCTAAGGATCATTCTGTCTTCGCATTTTGGTGTGTTCCGTTTAAATGAACAGCAGGCAGTTCATCCAACCACGAAAACATACTTCAAAAGGCTTAAAAACTCAGCAATGGTTTCCATCTTGTTTTGCCAACTTGCTGCTTCCACATGCCAAAACCAGTGTGTCATGCTGGCTTCATCTAACCACACAGACATATGTTAACGTAAAGTTGCAGAGGTTCATCCCAGGAGGTTTGTCTGAGCCAATCACTCAAGCTCTCCAGTATCTGAGCAGGACAGGAAGCACTGATACCAGTTAAACAGCCTTGTTGATAAAGAGAAGTATCCTATGCAAAACGCTTTGTGACAGCAGGACCCGCTTTGGATCCCGACTTCAGAATCTCACTCAGGGTCCGAAAGACAGAGTGAGACTCTCAGTGTTTGGCGGCACATCCACAGGCTTATGTAACCCTGAATGACATATCAGCCATGGATAATGTTTCATCACATATGGTGCCCAGCAGGACAGCGTTGGCTCAACACTTCATTAATCGAGTCCTTCAACCTGATGTGACGGGGGCCACCACACTGCCAGTGTGCAGACACCGACCCCTTAGCCAATCCCTGAACCCACTACAGCACCCTTCTTTTATCACAGGCCGACAAAACTGATAATCAGGGACAAGGCTGAAGCGTTACGGCCGAGGATAGATCAGAGCAGACCCCATCCAGGCAGCCGGGTGACTCCATCAAGACATGCTGGGAAATAATTGGGCCGGGGGCCGCCTTTAAAGGCGCGAGTCCATTAATAATCAAACACAGCCAGAGGAAATATCCTGGGTAACACTTGGGAATTCTGTTAGAGCAAATAATGCAGACATCTTCAGGGAATTCCTTCCTTGTCTGCGTCCCTCCCTCTCTCTCTAAATGTAAAACTGGACCCTTACCTTTTGAACATCAGAAGGCACCCTCTTGAGAAAATCCAGTATTTCATTTTTGTCAATGGCATATGGGTTGATAAGCTTCTTGGTAAATGTGTTAACACCTGTGAAAACAAGCATGCATTAATAAATAAAGTTACCCGCCACACCTGCACGTATCTCACTGACAAAACAAACCTTGACCCAACAAACATTTGTCACTTTATCTGCTGTAATTCATACTGCTATGTGATTGGAATACACACGGTCTGCTACAGTATACGATCGTCACTGTCTTGTGATGCAATATAACTGCAACGAGACACTAGACAATAGCTATGCCTCCATCCACCTATTTGTATGCAAATTTTGGGATATTGCATAAAAAACGGTGGATTGAAACGGCAAGATGGGCATATCAAATATTTTTTTGCATTTAATTGAGACGAGTAATTTTTTTTCCTGATAAGAGAGTGCATAAACTACAATGGAAACACTGTTCCTCGATGCGCATAAAGAAAAGATACATGACTTCGTAACAGGATGGCATAACTGGGCTAACCAGCAGATGGATCTCGTTGCACAGAATCTGAAATTTGGTTGCTTAAGTTTTACGTTAAAGTGCTTTAGTATAATGACCACTCAGAACGTACACTTCGGAGCTACAAAAACAGCAGGCCAAAAGGGTTTTGTGTGCGTATTCTGAGGCACAAGTCATTATATATTTATTAATTTAGAAATTTGGATGAAACATAGCTACTGATAACATTCCACATTTTCTGACCCATAATTTTTTTTCCAATGAAAACAAGAAAGTTTGGGGTCAAATATACAGCTCTGGAAAAAATTCAGAGACCACTTGACATTGAGAAATCAATTTTAAGTGGTCTCTTAATTTTTTTCAGAGCTGTATACATTTTTATTTATTTAATAAATGTATTTTATCCATCAAGGACACATTAAATTGATCAAACAAAGTTAAAGACATTTAAAATGTTACAAACAAAGTATATTTTATATAAATGCTGTTCTTTTGAACTTTGTATTCAATGTGTCAGATTCCACACAAAAATATAAGCGCCACACAAATGATTTCAACACGAATAGCAAATCTTTCTCGAGCAGCAAATCCGAACGTTAGCATGATTTCTGATGGATTGTGTGACTGAAGGCTAGTAATAGCTGCTGAATTTTGCATTTGAAAGTATATTAAAATAGAAAATTACTGACCCCAAACAAATACACACAATTCCATATTTTTATTTCAATTCCATAAAATTAAATTTTAAAATGTATTAAAATGTCATATTTCATTGTCTTGCTAACCCCAAACTTATATATTATATACAATTCAATATTTTGAGACCAAAACCTATAATTAACATTCGGGACATTAATCATCAGAATAAGGCCTGTACTCGCTCAGTCTTTCTTCCTAACTGTACACACATCAGGCTTTCACAAGATTGCAAAGGAGAGGTGCAGCTGGTCTCCCCAGCCAACAGCGGATCATGTTCATGATTCTGATCAGCTGTCACAGGTAGAGTTATGGAAATGGATCACTTTTTAAATAGCTTTCGTCAGGCGTCAGCAAAGGAGTTCGAGCTCAAAGCTCAGAGACAGTAAAGTGTGATTCTTTCTAAAACACCTCTGCATGACTTCCATTTAAAGGAAAGTGGAGACAGCTTAACAGCAGCACTGGAGTATCACGCATGATTGGGTGAAAGGGCTACACATGGTGTCTCACTTACTTACCCCACACTAAAACTATGTACCGCAGTGGGATGAAGTACAAGGCGGTAGTCACTAGAAACAGAACCAGGCAGGCCAGGAATGACAAGAACGGCACCGACCAGTTGAATGTGCTGTCAGTGGAGACACAGGTCAAGTTAATTAATTGTAAAAATTATATATGAACATGTGTACATGCACGTTATATATGTACGTTACTAACGGTTCAGGTTTAAATACTCATTGCTATAAAAGTGTTTTACTGCAAAGTAAAGAGAAAATTTAAGACAACATTTATAGAGAAACAATTTGAAGGTTAAAGGCATCATATTTTGCATAAATTATATAATGAGGCATGGATGATCACAATAGTTCACCAAAGTAGCAGCAAGAATTGAAGAAATGGATTTGAAGATTTAGATCATTCTTTGGAATAGGATTTACCAACAAATCCTTGCTTTTGGTATCAGTTATCATTAGTGTCCATCTCATTATAATATGACTTAATTCTAATCTTTATAGATTTACTCATCCTCAATTTTTTTTTAAATATTTTTTTTACATGGTACTAAACTGTCTTTTTATTAACAGGGCACATACAAATGCATGTTTTTAATAATGAAGCTATATGACAAAAGACTTGCATGTGTGAGCTTCAGAAGAGGTATAAACTGCTCCGTTCTTACTTTTTCACTCTTTCCCCGATGCAAGCCACTTCATCTAAAGTGCTCTGAACTGTAAGCACAATTTCTTGAACCATGTGGATTTTTTCCATCAGTCCTCTTTTCTCTGATTCCTTAAGAGAAAGAAAAAAAGACAGAGACTGATGAGGGAAGTCAGCTGCTAGAAGCCTACAAAGGAAGAGCAGTTTATTTCCAGAGTGCCATCACCAGTATTTCATCTAGTCAATGGCCTGTAATGAGCTTCTGTAACATCTCCTCAGATGTGAAAATGTGTCAGCCTCTCCTACAGAGCTGTCACAAATCTGGGAGTATTTCAGCATTCGTCAGGCGCAAACAATAAAGGTGCATCACAATCAAAGATTAAGCGGAGGAGGAAAAAGATGTAAAAATGGCAATCAGAAAGCATACAGAGAAAGAGAGAGGGGGACTCGGGAGTTAGAGAACACAGACGGCAGAAGACGCCAACTTGCGAGGTCGTCTAATCCGCGAATCTCGGCCGGGCAAGTCTTGGCTCGTTTCCCAGGGTGCAAGCTTTTTCGAGTACCAGTTCTTGGCGTATGAAAGCTAAGAGTTGCCCACCTTATGGCAAGATTGAGCGCAGGGTTGAAATCATCGGATTTATCGTTTTCCGTATCTGAGCTCGTGGGAGAAAGATTGCAATGTCTGACTGTAATCCTGTTATACAAAGCAATGTTTTTACTTCTTGTGAGAGAGATGGGAAATCCCATTGTCTTTTTGTATTTTGATGCATCACACAGTATTGGGTTGCCATGTAATTCAGAGACATGGGCTAAATGGACTTTCGATGAAAAAAGAGAGAGAGAGAAATTCTATTCCATTTTACTTAAAGAAGATTGCTAGGGTAATCTAACGTCCAAAGCACCATGATCACATCAGAGAATTCTCCGGCATAAGAGCCCATGAGTATAGTTCTCCAAAGGGGGAAGAGAAGAAAGAGAAAGAGAGAGAAACGAGAAGCCCTCACATCAAAAGGATGGAATAATGACAGAAGTAATGATGGATAGTATGGGGGGTGGTGGGAAAGACAAACGTGTGATCGAGCGCTGTATATGTTTGTGTAAGCGACCGTCCCCCAGACAGAGGCCCCGGTGAGTCGGCCCCTGGGAAGGCTCAGCCCAGACTCCCCACTGTCACTCTCCGTTCGGCCCCAGACACAGGAAACCATAGGAAGCCAGTCATGCCTCCACTCAGCACAACCCGTCTACTCTAGCAACACACAGCATGTCCTAACATAGAGACTGGGATATCAATCAAGAGAAACTCAACATGCCTCCTGTTAGGAGTCATTTAAAATCCCTGTTTTGTGAGGAAAGTGTCAAAGGAGGATAGAGTGCAGAAGATGATGTATTCTTTCAGTGTATCAACTGTGTTTGATATCAGCTCAAATGTCTTTAGTGTTTCTTTGCTTAATGAACAGCGTGACTCTCGACCAACCGCAAGAAAAATGAACTTGCAGTGCTCCCCAAAAAGTCAAATATTAGATAACAAAATATCAAATCAGTGATATTTATTTCAAAGAAATAGATCACAAACTCCCTTTAAAGCAAAACAAAAAGGTGTTTTCTAGGTTTTTTAAATGTAATAATAAATTGAAAACCATTTATTGTTCTTTCACTGACAAGGCTTAGGCCCAGACTTAAAAAAAAAAGCATGTTAAAATAGTCTTAACTGAAAGCAACTGGTACTGATGCATCTTAAAATGTGCCATTGTTTGTCTCGATGCATTTTTTCCCCTTTTTTTCTAAGGCACATTTATAAAAGCTTCTCAGGTGTCCTAATTTAACTAAGGTCTAATCCTGGATTAAACTAAACCCTGTCTATTAAACCAGGCTATAATGGTTATATTGTAATATTAACAAATCTAAATGATTTTGAGCTTTTTAAAATAATATTTGCATTTAGTTTTTTTATATAGCTCTTTGGCAGAACAGACATTTACATATGAAAACGAATTGCTCTGCTTTTACTTGGTCCAGTCTTTCCACAAGGTAATGCAAAGTGTTGAATACACTGAAAACATAATGGATTTGTAATATACTTAGTAACATATTAAAGGAGGGTATGTGGCTTATTTAAGGGAAAAAAATGTCCAGATTCAGTTTTACAACCCTATAAATTGTCCCTAGGATGTAATGCCCTGTTTTTGCCTTATTTGGAAGGGTCATGAATATTAATGTTGAGCTCTGCTCTGATTGGCTTATTTCAGCAGCTCACAGCAGTTCAGTGAAGCGGCTCGTGAGTCCTGACCGTCCTGACAGAACACAGACCGACTCAATGACACTTTAAGCAAAACATCTCAAATGGAGATTGATAAAATGCAGCTTACTTGTTTATTGGTGTTTTCAGATCATCCGCACACAAGAAAGAGCTCACGTTCGTGCGGTTGCCAGATTTCAGTAATTAAATCCCCCAAACAGAGCTTTTCTGTGGAAAGAAACCTGTATGATATCCAGTGCTATACCTAAACATGTCCAATCTGGCAACCGTATGCACACGAGCTCTCTCGCGCACGCCAGTAAACTGAAAACACCAATAAACAAGTAAGCTGCATTTTATCAATCTCCATTTGAGAAGTTCTGCTTACTGTGTCATTCAC
Source organism: Pseudorasbora parva (assembly GCF_024679245.1). Classification (NCBI taxonomy): domain Eukaryota; kingdom Metazoa; phylum Chordata; class Actinopteri; order Cypriniformes; family Gobionidae; genus Pseudorasbora; species Pseudorasbora parva. Next base: position 37,481,378 of record NC_090187.1, on the reverse strand, counting down.
CCTACATTTTAGACTTGTCTTTTTTCGTCAATGATATTGCATGTTTATATAACGTTAGTCACAATGTAGGATAAGGTTACGCAGTGACTGTGATGTAGCGTGATGTAGCCTAATCTGAAATACAAATAGGCAAAAACATCATAGGAAACACCATACTTCAGTTCTCAAAAATATAAATAACTTATATTTTTACAAAATAAATAGCCTTGTCAAATGACTATAGTTTTAACTTATATGGTGGAAAAGGTGACGTTTGCTAGAAGGATCGAGTGAACGATCTAAGAAAAGTATCTACGGTTGTATTTTGTAATACAAAATAATATTACCCTTTGTCATTAGACACACTATTTAGTTTTCTATGGTACTTGGTGTTTCCTATTGTTACTGTACTAGCATCTTGAGTTATCTAGACAATGCTGTCTCTCTAAGAAACTTAACATTTAATCAGAAATTGTTTAAACAGTCAATAAGTGGATAAATCGCTACTTACTACTTGCAGGAATATAGTTGTAATTGCCACTTTCTTCAGTTTAAGACGCTGAGCGAAGCTTGCTTAAAATGGGCCGAACAAACGAACGATCTTGAGTTAAATTGTTGTGGTATCGGATTATAAACTTCAACCATGACTGTTGACATTTTTTATCTGTGGGAAGGGTAGAAAAGTCTCATGCACAGCCTGGAACATGAAGTGTGTCCATGCGGGCAGCTTGTTTTGATGATTCGCTCCATTTCCGCCTCACAATGAACATGTTTGGACGGATGCAAATGTTGGGGGCGTGCGTATAAATGATCCCCAACGTTTGCGTCATTGTTGGGTTTATGTTGAGAAGCACTTTTTTTCTGTTGTGTTATGGATTTACGAGATTTACATAAGAAGTAGGAGGCAATGATGTTTGAGACTCACAGTATGTGATGTCCATGTACTGCACTCTTATTATTTCACCATGGCAAGGTTAATTCAATTTTTCATTCTAGGGCACCTTTAACTGAACTATCGCTTTAGACTTACTGATATAAATATTATAATTCAACTTTATTTGAACTAGGCCTACTTCTCTGTTGCACAATGCACAATACATTTCTTAATATTATGCCTAAAAAGTGTTTTAATATACCATTTACTAAGAATAGTATGATCACTGTCTTTAAATGCAAGATATTTACCTAAAGTATACTTGCAATAGTTACATTTTAGCACAATCAAATATACCTAAGTATATCTTAAGTTGAACCTCAGCACTATTTCCAGATATCTAGTGCATCAAGTTGTTATTATTTGTTGCAAATCAGCAGACTTTACATATATCATTCAGTTTAGTATACCCAAAGTTCAAATGCAGGGTATTCATATTAAGTATATAAAATATATGTATTTGTAGTTATACTTAACATAAAACAAATGTATCTTAATTACATATTTATTTTTCACTATGGGTAAGATTATAAAAATATAATGTATTTAATAAGTCTGTATAAAGATAAAGTGTGGTCATGCCCATAGTTAATGTGATGAACTCTACCTATGGTTACCCTACAAGGGCACCTAAGCAAAACTTGAGACTAATTGATTAAAAAAGTGACTTAGAAATGTGACATCAGGTCTTAAAGGCCTTTGTCATTTTGTTTTGTGTTGCAGTGTTGCTTTTGATATTTTGTTATCTAAATGACATTTTTAAGGGTCCAACCCCTTTTTGGGGTCGCTGTACTTGAGAGGTAACGTTTGTCCCAGATAGCTTTGATATGGCTGTAAAATCTTAAAATGAAAAAACATAAAATATACTCATATTAATGGAGACATAAAGATGACAGAGAAAGCATTCATAGAAGCGCGATACACAAGTTCTCTGGACTATTGCGATTCATCTTCCTGAACCCCCTTGAAGTCAAACATCCTTTTTTCCGCCTCTGAGGTGGAAACTACTTTTTCATTAGAAATAAACTATCCGAGCTACATGTCTACTGATGAGCAAACCTGTCAGATCATATTCTTAATTCAGATGAAATTGTCACATAACTTTTATGTTGGCTTAATAGGGAACAGATTGCACAAAGACAAACAGAAAATGCAGTTTCTCAGGGATGCTCGGCACAATCAAAAAAAACTGCAAGCCAGGGTTCATTTAACATTCCTGTAATTGGGTAAATGGCGTCAAATTTGAATATTCATTCAAAGCTGGTGCAAATATTCGCGACTCACTTATTCCACAACGGAATAACTAGAGGAACGCACCTAAATAAAACACCTGCGTTATTGGCAAAATGTGTTGCAAATGGGTTTGTTAAAACCGACAACCAGCGTACAAAACACCCAGCGCTCCCTAATGGATATGTCACAGGATTGTGCACTCTGGAATACGCAATGATTATGACATCAACACTATGTCCTTGTGGGATGTGCTGAAGGTGATACGTTAGATATGAGGGGGGGAGAGGGCTTGAGGGTTATAAGACCACCGATGATACCCTGGGGTACGGAGGAGTAAGGGATCAGCTCTGTCTAGCCAAAGCGTGGAACTCTCAGGTGATCTGTGCCCAGGGAACAGGGCCTCTTGGTCATTTGGGACACACATCCAGGGGGTTGTTTTCTCTTCCATCCTCTCATTTTCTGATGCGATTAAACCAGTGCTCAACACAATACGGAAAGCCGAAGGGAAGTTACAGCACTGTGCGTGATTTGTAAATTTCTCTCTCCCCCAGGACAAATTCGTGCTCATAGTGGAGATGTTTTGTTATTTCTGCAGTATCACGGCGTCTCCCATCGACTTTCTTAAGCTTCATTCCATCGGATCTGTGCTGCTCAGCTTCAGGTTTACATATTTTCTTCCTCCAGGGGAAAACGCACTAAAAAACGGGCTGTAATCGTAACCTTCTGAGAGGGGACAGCCTTTATCCCCACGTTAACCAAAGAGTAGGAAAAAAACGGCACCTTTTGAAGTGATCAAATTTAACACCGATCATTCTCCAACCCCAAAACATTAGCAGCGATGACTTTGATAGGAAGTGAAACGCTACACCATTTGATCTGCCTGCGTGAAACCGAAGTCAAAGTGAAAAAACATAACAGGACTTTGAAACAAGCCACCTTAAATTAGAGCTGACAACTTAAAATAAACATGGACATCTGGTTAATTAAATAAATGAAAGGAGATGTTTAATTTACACAAGATGTGGAAGTGTGTAAAAACACAGTATGTCTCACTAGAAAAATACTGTTAATTCTAATACTTGTAATTATAATGAAATAAATAAAAGTCCAAGAACAGATATGCAAGGTCTATTTTTTTACTGCTTAAATTTAATATTCCAAGCTAATTATACAAATACAGTTGTTTAAATGAAACCACTAAGAAATTTATGACATTTAGCTTAATTTAAACGTACACGTTCCTACTCCAAATATTTATAAGACTTATATGTAGGTTGTTTTTTTGTTTTGTTTTTACCACAAACTCATTTCTTCGTCCAAGATATATTACAATTGTTTAGCTGCTGGGCGTAAGCTAATGTGCTTGCACACACATATCATGCGTTTCATCCGTGAATTATCTGCTTGGCTTGGATAGGATTTGGAAGAGGGAGCTGTTTTTAACAGAGGGGTTCCTCTCAACAGATGAAGCTAGCCTGCGGTCATCATAGCAGAATATATTGAGCACATTATGAATATGAATCCTAGGCCCTAGCCGTACAGCGCAAGGGTCAGTGCTTGGAGGCTTAGAGCTGCGCACTTCCGCACATCCAAGTCAGAAAGCAATAATGCATTATCTTCCTGTTAACCCGTTCTTCTCTGGACCAGACAGCGTGGCCTAAACTGATTATGAGCCTGCTCTGCCTCATTATGAATTTATTCAGCGCTCAGCATTCAGATTTTGACCATTATGACTGTTTACCATCCACATGCATGCTTAAATGTGCTTTTTTTTTAAGACAAAAAAATAAATAAGGATGTTTGTACTGTTTCTTTTTTTAATGACTGATTATTTTAGGAATAATTGGATCTAAGCAGATTTGGGAGAGTTTGTAATTAGTCTAATGACTTATCTTAAGCATAAAAAATACAATTCTAAAAGGGGGAGTTCAACTGCAGTCCAGCCTCCCTATTTAGCCATGCCTGCCTCAAAATCCTTACAATGCCTCTATTCCCTAGTGGAAGGCAAACTTCAATTAATGATGCCGTTCTGTGCTTATTTCTGCGTTTCAAAGGACCACAGCAAAGCAACCAAATCCATTTGTTGTACGAGCGAGGATTCCCAGAGGACTGGTGTGAAAGTACTGGAGGGAAAATGTGCTTGCTGAATCGTCTGTCCTCATTTTGAACATATTTAAGTTGCAGTACTGAGTTAAATGCAGTATTAAAGGTACAGCGTACATTCCATCTATGCAGCACCCCAAGGACAGCTCAGAGAGGCTCTATAAAAGTCAGCGGTTAATCAAAAACCACACATGACACCGGCGGAATACCTTTTCATCTTCGTCCTCGTCCTCGGCCACGGACATGTTCTCCTGCAAAAGAAGAAAGAGACGGAGAGCGGATGAGATTGAGACGCACGTGGGCAATGGAGCATTTTCTTAACAAACACCTCGTAATGAAACCTTCGCTTGTATATACACCCCCATTGGGAGAGGCCTTGTTGCCGTAGCAACTGCCTCTTGGGTGACCTCGCACAAAAGGAGGAGGTGAATGAGAGGGGCCTTCCTCGCAAGAGCGGTGTCACAACCAAGCAATCTAATTTCTTCACAACAAACACATACAAACACTCACACATGCACCTGAAACCAAAAGGAATGCATTTAATCTTGGCGGTCCGGGTGCCTAGATCGCTCTTAAGTCATCCCTGACCCTTTCCGGCTATTGAATGTAACTGTGGCGCTCTTTTCTGCTAGGCCGAGGGGTGAATGCAAGGTGCCGGCGTGCACAGTTCCGCCCCGGGCCTGGGATACGCCACTGAGACGGGCTGGTGGTGCACAAAGAGCTGATACATTCTGGCTTTACGCAACCCACTGGAGATGAGGGTCACTCAAAGTGTGAATGATACGATAAAACTCACGACCAAGGGTGATGGGAGCATTTCAGACATCTTAACCTTTGTGAATGTTATAGACAACATGGATCTTATTAGGATTGACCAATTAATGTCTTTAGAAATGCAGTGAAAATACATATAATGTGCAGTAAATTACTTAATGGTTCTCTGGAATACTTAATTCTGAGTGGTCAATAGAAACATCTGCGTAATGGTATACTATATAAACTGGATATCAGCTTTCCAACATAGCTGTGCTTGTTTCATATCATTCCACATATCATATCATCATCTTGTCACATAATCAAATAATTTCTAAAAACTGAAATACTAATTTATATTATTATTACATGGCTACTTATCCAATAAATATAGGCATGCAATAGTAACAACAGCTTGTCAAAAAATTCTGAAAGAAGTCTACGGTTTACTGTGATGCATGCAGTACCTGTAAAAAGTTTCAAAATATATTATTATTTTTAGAATAAGTTTCTTGTGCTTGCCCAGGCTGCGTTTATTTGATCAAAAATACAGTAAAAAGTAATATAGTAAAATATATAAATTAACTAAATTATTTTGTGATGGCAAAGCATCATTACTTCAGTCTTCAGTATCACATGATCCTTCAGAAATCATTCTAATATGCTGATTTGGGGCTCAAAAATGTTAAGCAACAATTGTTTTCAACATTGAACATTGGAATAATACATATTTCTTGTTGAAATGGTGATACTTTTTCCGGACTTAGAAAGCATGAACAGAATTTTTTTAATATAAATATTTTGTAACATTATAAATGTCTTCAGTGTCACGTTTGATCATTCTAATCCATACTCTTTATTTATTTTTATATTGCCACAAATGTTTGAATGATATTGTTTCCAAAAAAAATGTTAAGCAGCAAAAACTTTTTTTTCAAAAGTTTTGTAATGAATTGATTTATTATCAAAACGTTTTCAACATTGATAATAATAGTAAATGTTTTTTAATAAGCAAATCAGCATATTAGAATGTGACACTGAAGACTGCTGTAATGATGTTAAACATCACAGCAATACATTATTATTATTTTAAAAGCATTAAAATAGAAAACATTTTTTTTATTCTAATAAATATTTTAAAATATTACTGTCTTTAAACTGCATTTTTGATTCAAGTGATGAGCATAAGAATCTTTTTTTTCAAAAACAAAATTGTAATGTTTCCAAAGTTTTGACAGCTACTGTAAATGACATTAGATATCTATAGACAGGACGTCTATTAATATTTATAATCATTCTTCAGTAGAATCTGTGAGGTTTAAAACTGATCATTTCTAAATCCTGAGTCACCAGCATTGACTTATTAGGGACCATTTTCTGTGCAGCTGAGTGGGCGACATCACAGCACTCACCAAGTCCTGACTGTAGCTGGCCATGCCTGGTGTGATGTGGAAGTAGTTCCAGCCAATGAGCAGAAGGAGGAAGAGAGGCAACATGAACAGCTCCCAAAGCCACACTGTCAACACAAATATCTAAGAAAGACAGAGAGAGAGAGAAAGATGGTATCAAACAGGGTATGAGAATCACAGACATGCCAATGCTGCCCACACGTACACACACATATGCATTACCTCTAATATTACATTGGAAATAAAATCTTAGAGAATAGTAAGACTTGACACAGACACTAAACCTCTCTTTATAACAAGAAAACCGTAATACAAATACACTAAACCTCTCTTTATAACAAGAAAACCGTAATACAAAGACAAGTCCAAGCATCTCATAAAGGTGCCCATGCCAGCACCTGTGTGCCGTGGTATAGGAGATTTTAATATTTCAAAAACCCATTTGCAATTGATTAACACTGTGCTGCTGGTGTGTAATTCTAATGTGACAAAACAGAGCATCTGACAGGAGCGGGTCCTCCACAATTGCTCTGATGTACTGCATTTCAAATGCTTCCTGACTGCAATGCATTCCTGCTGCCTGACCTATAGCACACGTATGCGGCTGCAGGAGGGCTGGCGGGAGAGTTTTACCACTGCGGAGAGAGACTGCGAACACTCAAGACCCCTGGTAGAAATAAGATGAATAATCCTTCAGTATTCCATAAGAGAAATAGGTACACAACATCCACAGCTCCACGCAGCACGCCGCTAATTGGCCGGCTGAATTTAAACCCAGCTAGCAGCAACTTAATGAGCCTGAGAAATAATAAGTTATACGCACTGGGATGACTGTAAAAGAGACATTTGCAGCGAATATTATTATAAAAACGCACTTTGAACATTACACTTTAACCGATCTGTAACAATGTCTACACTTGAGCATTTATTCATCAAATTTTATAAATGTACTGCTAAATAACTGAAACTTTGATTCAAAGAAAACTATGGAGGCACAATATATCAGTGCCATAATATTTTTCAGACATTTATGTGTTTACAATGTAATAGTTTTAACTGTGGATTCTCAATTGTCTATTACTTTTAGATTACCTTTGCCGTCACCTTTATACTTTGAATTATGCTGAATACTTTGTTTTTAATGATAAGAAAAAAATATTGTCAATACATTGGCCATTAATGTATATAGTACAATTAATCTATGAAAATAAGAAATAACAAAAACAAAAAATATTTCATGAAAAAGAAGTGCTTATAAAAAATACTGGTCTCACTTTACAATAAGGTCCCATTAATTAACACTTTCCCTACCAATTTATGACACTTCCCTGTCATTGCTGGAATTGGCGATGGGTTCACTGTTATATGGTAGGGGGCGCTATCACGCATCTTCTGAAAGAGTAGAGAATCTCTGGACCAAAACAAAGCAGAATAAGCAATAGAAGCATTGCGTACATGTTGTAGCCTATGACAAAATTGTGATTATTTTAGCTTTTATTCAAAATGTTGTCTTATTTATTAAACATATACACATTCAAGTGTTGATAATGTAAATATTTTTATGAACAAATATAAAGGGGCTCTGTTTTTTCTTTTGATATATTGCATGTTCAAATATTCATACAACAAAATATTCTGGGGGCTATGATAGTTTTGTGAAAATTATTTTAAAAAAATTCTGGTGTTTTTTTAAATATATAAATTCTGAGTTAATGTTAGTTAATGCAATACATTTTACAGTATTAATCTTTGTAAACGTTAGATAAATTAAAAAAATACAACTATTCATTGTTAGTTCATGTTAGCTTAAGTCCATTAAATAACATTAACAAATTTTGATTTTATTAATGAATTAGTAAATGTTGAAATTACCAGATCAATTGATGTGTTTTTCATTGTTACTTTGTTAAATCATGTTAATAAAAGGAACCTTATTGTAAAGTGTTACCAAAATATTTAATACAAATTTAAACTCGAAGGGCAATAAACAAATACATTTTTTTATAAATATATAATAAAATATATTTAATATAAATAAAATGTATTTCCACAATAAAATTATGAAACGATACACATTGCTCTAACCTGAATTTACATAAATACATCTGAATTTATTACACTGTGCAACGTTATTATTCCAGTTTCATTTGAAGGTCGCAAGAACGAGCTTGTACCTACACAGAACAACAGGCCTGCGTTTCCATGGCATGCTGCAGGCTTGTTACAGACAATATGTTTGACTTAAGTTAGACGGGGCCTGCAGGCCTTACTTTAAATCTAGTACAGTACCAGCATGCTCCTGTCATATCAGCCAGTGGCCAGACATTGTGCTCTGGGGGCAGTCTACCTACTGCTACTCCTATGCTAGGTTTACTTTCGCACATGCCTGCGCACACACACACACACACAGCCACCAGGGATATGAGAAATGTGCTTGATGCACAGAGCACTTGGACAACAACCCTTGCAGGCACAACAACAACAACAGTACACACATCTGGGTCTTTCTTTAATAATTCATTACAAATTTAGTCGCACTATACTATCGAAGGTGGTGGCTGCATCTTTTTAACTCCATATCCAATCTGAACTAGAGCACAGATTCAAGCTGAAAACAGTATTATAGCTTGTGAAGGTTGAATTGGCTGTAGTCGCTTCCACTTGTTGGACCCCACGCAGAGTGGCCCGCCTTCACCCTCACCCTCAGATAAACTCTGAGGGCTTATCAACAGGTTAGCTGTCATAAGTGATACCTTCCAAAGAAGTCGAGTTAGAAAGCGAGAGAGCCGAGATGGAAAAAACCTGCCGACAGCCCAGCAGGAATGTTGAACCCGCTTGCCCTGCCTGCAGAAGCTTCTACATTAACTACAAAAGTCTAATTGCCTGGTCCCTGTCTTCCCATGCGAGTCAACAGTAGGAGACCATTCATTTGCAGCCTGGGAGTCTAGAGAGAAAATCTGTCACAGGTATTCATAATCGTCCACTAATGCAGATTTCCGCTCAACTGCTTGCAGGCTTGGTGGACAAGATAAAAGCACACAGAAATACAGTAAAGTGTCTTGTGTCTAAATGTAGCATCTAAATTACTAGATAAACAAAACCTGTCAGGAATTTCTTCATTTCATTCCCAACAGTGTGAACGTGGGGATGAAATGGATTTACGTGCCTTTTTCCCCAATGCTAATAAAAACAGAACAGTGAACATTTGGAAAAGTCTGTCCGATTTCGGTGCGAAGGCAGTGTCCGATAGTTAATAAGAGTTAGCATGACACTCAAATACTGCCCTGCTCCTGCTAAACACACTCCACTAAGTGGTTTGTTTTATTAGCGTAGTGATTAAAAGAAAGGGAAGATGATGTAAAAATCTGACAGACTTTAGAGTCAATTTATATTGAAGAAGAAATCCAGCTGTATGCTGGTTTTACTTTCAGACTCTGCCATGTTTTACTGCTTGTTTTAAGTGCAAACAGAATTGCTCGTTTTTCTTACAGTCACATGTATAGGCTACAAAGCACTAGATTTTAGGCACCTTTTTCTTTTTTTTTTACAGAGAACATGACACGGCTGGAATTAAACCTGTGCCACATGAGGGCCACAAAGAGCAAATATACTAACTGCTAGGGCACACTAACAGTCGTGATTAAATTTAGCTGGAACTATGACAAGCAGCTGAAGTCGAGTATTTCTATTCTTATAACAGTCATGAATAACACCTGTAACCATAGTGACAGTGATGAAAATTAAATATAAAAGATGGCGACTTCTGTAAGACTGGAAAGTCTTAGTTAACACTTCACAAAAATAAATAAATATTTACACACACTATATCTATCTTTCGGGAGTAGTGTTGCCATGTACACATGCATATTAGGGCTCATTGAAGGGTTGCAATGTGCTTGGTCTTATTTCCAGAATACAAATCATGCACATGGGGTGGGTATAGGCTTATTTGCTAAGGAATGTCTAAGTTACTAATTAGACGTTACATCCCGTCGCACACAACTCCTGTTTCGCTCCTCAGCGGAAAACTTAATGTGAGTGATTGCATATCCGGAAACGGGGAGTGGCTTGCAATGCAAATCTCACTCTCTAGTGCGCATTAGCTTTGTTCTGTTACCACTTGAAGGTGATTGGGCTCTCAGACGAGATTTGTCAAGTTCAGTTCTTGCGTAACATCAAACATGACTGATGGGGAAAGTGAGTTATATTGGGTTTGTTTTGTCAGACCCAGCTGCTTGTTTTTTCCAGTGAGATCTGGCAAAAATGAGCCCAGACTTTGGTTTGAGCCCTGACCACACACACAGCAACAGAGACTAAGACCTACGGATGACACAGCTCACATCCTACTCTGTAAGTTTTTCCCACACACACACAGAAGACAAGCATGTATATAATGCAAAGAGGCTATCTGCATTGATGTCCAGTGTTGTTTCCATTTACACAGAACATATTTCCCAAACTCTCTCAAATGCAGGCAATTATCAGTTTATAAGTATATATACACCACATTTAGCAAAGCTTATACACACACTCTACTACTGTATGGACCTAAAAATCTTACACCTGTCAAGGTGTGAACAGGGTCTAAAACTTTTGATCTTGTCCACTTTGGAGCACTTCCAGAGGTAGTCAAAAACACATTAGACTGGATTGCTTTCGTACTGTAAATGCTCATGTCAAATGTGTTCAAACAGCCACAAAAGACGCCTACTATCCTCCTACTGACCTAACGCACGGCGTAAACATCATGGGAAGTGAGCTAGACAGACGGGATTTAAACTGTCTTCTGGAGACCCAAGTTTGGTTTGAAGAAGTACCAAGCACAATGTTCTCTGTACCAATTCCTGATTTCTCTGATCAGAGCAGAAACAAAAGCTGCTGCTCTCCGCATGTTTATATGTAAATTGTGCAAGATTATTTTGTCAATTAGTTCGAAAGATCTGGAAGAAGAAAAAAAACATACATTTACATAGACTCTTCTTAAAAAAATCAGGACAGAGAAGTGGTTGAAAGTTGACAAAAGAGACCAGGTGTAATCAGGTATGCATCTCCCTCGTCTACTTCTGATCCAGTCGAACAAAATGCACCTTAGTACCAGGTGTAAACAGGGCCTAAGATTTAAAAAGCATCCAAGAGGGAAAAGATTATTTGTAATTATACCAAGAGTGTGTTGTTGCGGACTGCTGTTGGTGAGTGAGATGCCCTTTCTTCAAGCACCAACAAGGAGCACCAGAAGACGGGCCTGACAGGGGGTTAAGATCCACCTGATGGACTTATTTTAACGTGCAGCTAATATGATTGCACTAAATGTATTTCTGAGGCTTCTCTAGACGATCCCCTGTTCAGAGGAATTCCTATACCTAATAATAAAGCACTCAGCGATTAAAAGTGTGAATAAAATAAGTCCTGGAGCCAAAGCCCGGCTGGCAGCAGTACACCACCCACGCTCTCCAGGGAGGGGGAGAGGAGAGCCACGGCAGGAACAAAAGGACAAAGACGCCCTCACTAAGAGTTTATACAATCCTGCAAATTGATTAAACGGCAAAGGGGTGGAGAGAGGCTACCAAATCAGACTACTTACTGACAGACTAAACACAAGTGGTGTGGAGGGCTGGGAAAAAAACACTCCACAGCTACTGCTAAATGTAAACACGCATCACTGTGGGAGTACAATAACCTCCATCCATCTGAATTTCAAAGTCAGAACTTGTAGAACAAAAATACATATACCATATACGCATACTTTACAGTAGGCTGCAACAGTTTGCGTGAATTGAAGAAACTGTATATTTTGTCTTCTTTAGATGACTTTTTTAATATCAGTTAAATATGTGCTAGTATGAGGTTTGCACAGCTTTTGCTTTAATGCGGCACTCAAGCTGTTTGCTTTGACAAACTCAAGTTTGTTTCAAACCTGATGATCATATTCTCCGGAACAATCTGAGAATGATCCAAAAAGCATCTGACCAACCGAGTTCTCGTGATTAAAGTCAAAAAATATATATTTTGTTTGGGGTCGGTAGAATGTTTTTAAAAGAAGTCTCTTATGCTTACTGTATTTTGATCACTGTATTGATCAAAAATACAGTACGAATAGTAATACTGGGAAATATTACAATTTAAAAATAGCAGTCTAGTTTAATATATTTTCAAATGTAATTTATCCTTTTTTATATAAATATAGATTTTAAAGGAATAGCATTTTTAGAATTGTTCTTATTGACCTAAAATTTTGAATTTGGACCCCACTGTATATCAACAACAGAACCTCATGTGTACAAAAGGACAGCACACCGACCAGCTAAAACAACCCAGAATTTAGAAAGGGAGATTAGTTTCGCTAAAAGCTTTTTCGTATGTAATTCAGTGTATTAATAAATAGAGAACGACAAACTGCGCAAGGATCATACCCTCTAAAGATGGAGTTTGAATCCGAAGCAGTCGCGAGTGCATAAATACTTCAGAACTGGACAGCAATGTGGGGAGAATATGCAGGATAACACCGGACATATTGGACTGCTTTAAGACGCAAATGAAAAATGCAAAACTGTTTTGAGCTATTACATAGACAAACAAAATAACTAAACAAGTCTCAGCAGGCTTGACTTTGTAACAATTTAGATTTGAGGCAAATGAATAAAATATTAACCAATCTCTTCAATGGCCGCTGAACAAATTTTTAAGAAGCACTTTACATGGGTAACTACTCAGAGCATTAACATTTCAGATTTGTGCATTTTGACGGGGAAATCTATTATGTGTGTGTATCCTCTCAGAGCAAGTGTGTACTAACTAAACCATGAGGGGAAGTTTGAGTCTCTCTTGTGTCCCTCTCATGCATTTATCTTCCGCAACAGCGAGATGCAAACAACGGCAGCCATGCCTTATGAGGGTCAGACGAAGGACTGTGGACGGATGCCAGATTACATGAACGTATCTGTGCAAATCTAACAAGGCTGACTATTGGCTGCAGGCTTAATGCGTATGTGTGTGTTTGAGAGAGCCGATGAAACCGGGCAACTTTAATGTGAACAGAGGATCCTTACAGCGTTGCCACACTTTTCCCTCTTTCTCTGGCTTTTTTCCAAGGTGAAATGGAGGGTGATGCAAGTAACCTACATCTGTGACTTGATTAAAACGCAGGGAAATGACAACATTTGCAAACATGTCCACAGTCAGCAACTGAGACAAAAGAGAGCTTGGGATGCATGACAAAATCTTGCATCTTGTGTACAGCTACCAAGAAGACGCGTATAGGTGTGGTTAGATTGGAGACTTTCAGGACTCAGAATGTTTAAATGGCGTGACAAAGAGGTTTAAAAATGTCTATAATAATATACATTTAACAATATCTCTCTAATTAATCAATATGTCCACCTCCAGATGGGAGACTCAAGGATTTAAAACTGTGCAAATGGTGGCCATGAACAATTTGTTCATTGTGCCGGTTATGCGATTTGAGGGTCGAACTAATGATTTGTGTTTCTCAATTTTTCTTTGGCTGCATTATAATAATTTTCTAATTTGGAAAACCAATATGTTAATATGTACAAGGAATTTTGCCATTGAAAATACTTGAATGATTATATTTATACAATAATATATGTGACCCTGGACCACAAAAGCAGTCATAAGTCACACAGGTACAGTTGTGGCAACAGCCAACAATACATTGTATGGGTCAAAATTATTATTTTTTTGCACCCTCAGATTCGCCAAATATAGTCGAATCCTAACAAACTATACATCAATAGAAAAAAAGCTTATTTATTCAGCTTTCAGATTATGTATAAATCTGTCTATAAATGGTTTTGTGGTCCAGGGTCACATATCTACAGTAAATAATCTCCGTTATCAGCACAGGCCAGACAAAAGACCAAAAAAGCAAGCAAGTTTGTCAGTATGCAAATCTTTTTTAAAGTTTTTAATTAGTTTTTTTTAAAATAATATGTTTTTATAAAGTTTTATTATAATATTACAGAATATTTGGTGGCTAATTAATTCAATTAAAACATTGAATCCGTTAGAATGTAAATGAAATTCAATGTTTTAATTGAATTATTTCTCATCTTGCTATCGTGGATAACATGAACAATTTATTATAAAATATAAAAAAATAATTCTGAAATTAAAACAATTATATCTCATTTATAATTCTTTGTAAATCTAATTATTCCCAAACACAGACATACTGAAATAGATTAACTGTAGCATCGCATATAGTGCGTTGAAATGTGATCCTGCAAGCGCACCGCAGGCTGTGAGTGTATGATACATGTTTGTGATTCTCAGCAACAGCCGGCCGGACCGCGGCTCATGTCCTTATCAGTAGAGCGGTGGAGTGGACTGCGTGCCCAGAGGGAAAGAGAGCGAGAGAGGGAGAGATAAAGTCTCTCTGTCACCGGCGGTGTCGAGGCCAGTGTACAGAGCCCTGTGGTGCCTGTCAGCGGCTGGCATACCGACCCCACCCCGCCGCACTGGCCACCAGTGTTTAATCCATGTTGGGAGCGTTAACATTCAGCGACCTCACGGGTGACAGATCTGCCATGCGAGCCTTCTCCCCTGGGGCAGACGGCACCCCGAGTGTCAGCTCGGCTCACGGAAGCTCCAACACACATACAAGCACATACGTCACAGCCAGCCGAGCAGGCTGCGGCCACGGGCGCCCGGGGAGAGTTGTCCTCTGTGACTGTGGAGGTGGCGAGCGTGTTAGTGCTGGTCATTACGACACGCAAACGCACACAGACATGTGCATCAGGGTTAAAGACGGAGCATGTTTGTTCGGCGGCAGTAATAGGCAAAAAATGAGTGGAATGCAAGCTGTTTATGCTAAAGCATGTTTATGCACAGATGGAAGGAGAATATTAAAAATATATACAAATTATGCAAAGCAAACAATGAATATGTAAACATGCAAACCGCATGTGGAGTAATCATAAAAACGAACACTCGCATGTGAAAAGACTACGCGGTAAGTGAAGGGAGGAGCTGTCAGTGGTGCTACCGTCAGTGTGAAGGATAAGAGGGATGTGCACGGGGTCAAGGCAGACTCAGCGTTGAGCCCCAGGAGCGGTACGATGACACGGAGCATACACATCTCAATAACAACACTGACACTGTCAAATCTCCAGCCATCACTGCACTGTTAGCGGCCGCTCAAATCCAGCTCTTTAATTATTAATCCCTTCCTCCAGAGTTTCAGGAAGAGCCCGTGCACATATATCACTATCAAGGGTTCGCCCTCCTGTCATACTCGCAGCACAAACTCCTTGACAGTTTCTTAAAGCCCATGAGGCACACAGCGGGACCCACACACACACATATGCGCACATTCATTTCAACGAAGCCGTCCAGGGAAACTTTCAGAGTGAAACAAAGGTAAGGGACAAAGAAAACCCTGACAGACACAAAGACCGCGACTGTCCATCGATTTGAACATTTAAGTGAATGAAGTGTGTGACATGTTCCTTAAATAATCACATTTAATGTGTATAAATTAGGGTATTTTAAGACAGATCATTCTGTCATTGTTTACTCGTCCTAATGTTGTTCCAAACCTCTTTATGGTGGAATAAAGATATTTTGAGAATTTTGACCATACAATGGAAGTCAATGAACTGTTTGATAACCAACATTTTTCTAAATGTATTTTACGTTCCACACAAGAAACTAAGTCAAAGAGGTCTGGAATTACATGAGGGTGAATAAATGATGAATTTTAATATTATTAATAAATATAACATATTATTGCATGCCATGTCAAATGTTCTCTTCAATTTTTTGTTGACCGTCTCGAACTAAACACCCAAGTGTTAGAAGCAACTATTGTTTCTTCCATCAAAACTGAATGGTATTGATGGGTCATTCATGAACAATTTATCATTTTGTCTGTTATGTGACAAACCATAAACCTGGAAATTATTCATTTATTTATTTTTACAAATTCTGGTTGGTCACTGCATACACCATGTTCTGTGTGCAAATATAGGTCACGTCAGGCGGGTTCTGACCACCCTGTTTGGGTTTATATAGCTTCACATTGGCAGTAAATTATCAAACCATGTAACTCATTGTATAGATGTAACCATTTAGCTTTAGAAGACTATATATTGTGTATTTTCCAGAGCAAGGCTAACATAGTTGCATTATACCTGCACTACGTTTGTCTACATATACATGCAGACAGATGTATTTGGCCAATACGTTTTGCTGCTATTTAAGTCCCGCACCCTGTTTTTAAGATTTTAAACTCCATTGGAATGAAAGAATTTCGATACATAATGAAGTACCCCTTTTAAAGACTAAAAACATGTCTCGAAATCGTTTCATTCCAATGGGACTGTGCTGACAGTGACCTTGTGAAAACCTTGCTCAAATGGAAGGAAAGTTCCTTATTGGGAAATTTCAATTAAAAGTATTAATTTTTTTAAGTGCATACTTTTTTAAAAGTAATTAACTGTACTGGATTAACATTAAATTGACAGCCCTAGCACAGACATGAGGTGCCATGCAGGAAAACTCCTCAATATCAGGATATCATTGTGTTTTCCTGAGGACATTACTCGAGTTAACTGGAATAACGAATCGGGTCGTGGAAATGCTGATAATCAGTCTAATCCTGGCTGTCCCAGTAAGCCAGTTAATAGCTTAGACCGTGCCCACCACTTTATAGCGTTCCCTCAGGACCCGGGAACCTGCATGGACCCTGTCCTGCTATCATCTGGCGCTGGCCGTTCTGCTAGACAGAAACGGGAAGAGAGAGAATGTGAGAGAGAGAGAGAGAACGCTCCGTCACAGCTGCCAACTGTGTTTACAGCTGCACGGCATCAAACATTCATCAGATGCCATCTTTACAGTCTGTGATGTGAAGCAATCAGCATTTCACAGCCTGTCAAATGATGTCGAAACCGCTTGCTACCTGGCAGTGTCAAAAAGGAACAAAAAAAAAAATCTTAAACACACTCACACACACACACAAACACGCGTGCAGGTTTTCCTTTCTAGTCCAGACTACTGACAGACGAAGCAAGCTCATATGTTAAAATATTAATTCTACTTAAATACTTAAAAGACTCTAATGACAGCAAAGCTCCAAATCAGCTTTCAAGTGTAAATAATCTCTCTTTTTTTCCTCACCCTTCGATCCCTTTCATCTTGATTGAAAAAGCTTGAAACTACAGAGTTCAGAAGCAGCAAATTTGGCCAGTTAATGCCTGGCTGGGTAATGCTCATTTAGCCTTTGGTGGAAACTTTTTGGAGTGTGTTTGCTCTGTGTAATGCACTGTAAGAAATTACTTTGCTTAATGCTTACCATCAGAATTGTCATCGGCCTGCTCTCGACTACTACCTGTTCTCATTGTCGGCCCCTTCGAGAGGATGTGCCTGCATGTTTCGACAGTGCTATAGCTCCATCTACAGGCCAAAATGAGACATGCAGCAGAGAACTCTGTATGACCCCTCTGCAGTCTCCACTGATGTATGCCACATTCATCTTTCTCAGTAAGTGCAAGCCACATCTAAAAAGTGGTATTTTATAAAGATTTTATCTGACACGGCCCTCCTTCTTGGACGTACTGTAGTTGTCCGCCTTTATAAGTGCTGTTTCTAGGCTCATTACTGTTGCATAAACAAGTCATAAAAAATATTCAACTATGTAAGCAGTCTGCACGGCTGCATGCTTTTGGGAGATATATCAAGAGTTTTTCCTCAAATGCATATGCAGATGCTCCTAATGAGACTGGTAGTGTTTCAAAACAGTGCTTTGGGTGAACATGCGTCAAAAATTCAAAGGACCACTTACTGTTGGATTTATGCAATACGGTTCAGCATAACCACTAAAACCTCACAAAAAGTTCAAAGCAATTATATATAATCATGAAATGTTTATAAATATTTTGATTATTATACATGCTATTGTTTAACATTATATAGTTTAATGTAACAATATGTATTACATTTAATACATAATACATATTACTAATACAATGTATTACATTTAATTAAAAAAGTTTGACTTTATTTTGAGGTGTCCTTGTTATATGTAATTATAAATTGAGTAATATGAATTAATAACATGTACTGACTATAGGGTTAAGGTTAGGATTAGGGTTTTGTTTGGGGCTATTTATTATGCACGGTTTACTGTTATTACTACAGTAAGTACATGTAACAAAGGCACTGTAAAGTAAAATGTTAACTAATTGGATAACTTGAATATCTTAAGCATAAGAAATCAGACAATAGGATATTGATATCATGATTATCTCAAACAATTTTGCTCCTCAAGTATCTTGTTTTAAGGGTGTTT
The DNA here is from genome assembly GCF_024679245.1 of Pseudorasbora parva. NCBI lineage: Eukaryota > Metazoa > Chordata > Actinopteri > Cypriniformes > Gobionidae > Pseudorasbora > Pseudorasbora parva. Next base: position 37,462,660 of record NC_090187.1, on the reverse strand, counting down.
CCCGTAGAAAACAACAAAAATACCTATTAAGTACGGTCTTTTGTAGTGAGTTTTGCGTTTCTCTTGCTGCTGCACGCTAGGTGATTTTGAACATCTAAAGCCATTCAAAGACACAAGCCAAATCAAGACTTTACAGGTGCACTTATGTTAAACTTAACTTCCCTCCTTCAGAGGTCCAATCAGAGTTTCTTTGCATAACAAAGAATAAACTATTATACAATATAGAAAGTTTTGTATATATATGTATATATATATGTATGTATACACACATGCATAAAGCGGAGGATATTCAAACTAAAACACATGCACCCACACACATATTTCCAACTCTCCACAGATGAAAGCTGTGTTTTGCGAGAGGAAGCGTGTATATGCGCTCTGCTGTGTGCAGGTTGGGGTGGTGACCTCTGGGATTTCCAGCACTGGGGTGGGAGTGTGTTCCGGGAACAGGCGCTGCCTGTGCAACCTACAGACCTGGACAAAGAAACCGCAGCACCACAAATGCATTATAAGTTGCGTAAAGTGTAAAAGCTACAGGACAGAGACTCCACTGACTCTATGAATAATGTATTGTAATGTACTTTAAATATATGTTTATAAAGTAAATAGTATCCTCTCTCCACTGACTTCTTTGTGTACTACATTCCAAGTATACAGGCCTACATTATAAATTAAACGGCTGACATGACTACGATGACATGGATTGGATGAGAACACGTAGAGGAAAGCACGGTCTCCTCTAATTATGCTCTTCTTAGAGGCAAGCATCTGTCAATGTCTGACTCTGTTACCTTATTACCGCAGCCTACAGATATACATACACCCATAGAGCAAGAGAAAGACAGATATGTGTTCGTTAACCCTTGAGGGTTACGCGCTCTTTTATAGACGTCGTGCAACTTGTATGGTAATTAAACATTGTGAGAGTATAAAATAGTCTGGTCTTTAAATCTGTAAAAAAAAAAAACAACAACACATAGTTGAGATTCACCCCTCCGGCCTGTTGTTTCTAAAGCCTAGACAATTTACACAGGTGCCCTATTTTCATTTCCCTGTCATTTCCATAGCTCAGCATCACCTGCACAGCTTTGAACGCAGTGGTGCGGAAACAGGCCACATGCTAGTGGAGGAGAGATGGTTCTCAACCCCACGTGTGCAGACAAAGATAGAGCGGGCAACAGGACGTCCCACGCCTCTTCCCAGCCTGACACCCCGTCTCCTCAGGTGGATGGGCGCACACACCTCCAACGACCCCCCTTCAGGGGGCACTGCTCATTCCAGTAGCGAGGCGCAGCGACACGGGAGAGTGCACATTATACTACAGCTTCAAGAAAGCTTCTAAAAATAGCTTGTGTGTTATAGCATAGATTAAAGTGCTCCCTACTTACAATAAACACTGACCTGCCTTAAAGTTTAGTCTGTTTGTTGCTGGTGCCGATGCTATACACAAGCGTTTGGGCTCAGTACGATTTTCTGTTAATTAAATGAATACAAATCACAAACTGATTAAAAGTGCCAGTGAAGACGTGCGTTGCAGAATATTTCTATGCTGTTCTTTTGGGAAAATTCCTGAAAATAATTAAAATAAATAAATAAATAAAATAAATACGGTTAGCAGTGAAGAAGAGGAGAGCATCTAGTAGCAAACGGTTTCACTCTTCCTACCAGCGTTTTTTTTTTTTTTTTTTTTTTTAAGGTGCCATGAACTGGCTTTTTAATTTTTTTTATACTGTTGTCTGAGGTCAACTCATGACGTTTGTGTGGTTTTTACATTTAAAAACATCTTAACTAATAAGTAATAGGCTATTTTCTACACTGGTTTTGAGGCTCTCTCCAAAACGCTGGGTTTTGATGGGCATGCAGCACTGGAGACTTGGAAATAAACGCCCATGGCTAGGATTGGATAAGATTTGCATATTTAATGAGCTTCAGCTTCTGTCATATCTATGCCCCTATCAGTTCAGTACACATGAGGGAGGGGTTGTTTAGAAAGCGGCAACCGGATGATTCAAGTACGTCTTTATCAAAACAACAGAATGATTTATTTCTCATCCACCCACGATTGATTTTTATATTACATAGCTCACACAATCGGTCGATATAAGTTCGAACCACGCAAGCACACACGCACACACACACACACAGGCTTTGTGAGCCCTGGCCCATACACGTCTGAGTTCAGCGTGCTAAAGGTATGTTCTGTTAGACATATAAAAAACACGTTTTACTCACATAAGTGTGTTGCACTACCCTGGATGCCAGCCGAACTTAGCCCCGGCCACAACATTTTTAGGTCGGGCAGTTCGGTTTGGACCTGATCCATAGAGGAGTTATTATGCCCGAACAGAAACTGTTCGGACCACTGAAATCATCAGGGCGGGCTTTAGACGATGACGTACAGATGATCAACAGTAACGTAATCAAAGGCGCTTGGATTATATTTGCTCAAATCCTAAACAGAGAGCTTGTTTGTATATGCATTCACCTTCACTATTTCTCTCTGAAGAAAAACATATATACTTTCAGTTTTTTTAAAGAGACACTGCCTTTTGGCTTGTTTTTTTTGTTTTTGTTTTTTTTGCCAACGAGGTGAGGCGTTCACTGAATGACCAAATATGGCTCACGAGCTTAGTGGTTCCTGACTGTTGTTGTATGCAGACAGTTTGGTCACAATTACTAATATGGGATTACAGATACAAATTTATTGTATTTTACTTTTACAATAAGCAGAATAATTACAACATAAAATGAATAAATAACTTTTACAATAAGCAGAATAATTAGAACAAAAAATAAATAAATAAAGAGGAGGCAGTATCAGAATGAGCAGCCAAGCAAGACACCCAAAGCAACATGTCATGGCAACGACATTTCAGACAGATACAGATAAACGGGAATTTTCCAACTTTTGATCACTTTGTTACTGTTTTGTACACATTGTTATATTAATTATAATTAAAATTCTGTTTATTGGCCACAATATTATTGATGATTGTTAGGAGGGGCACTTTTGCAGCTGTGGTAACTAGAGCAGAGCTGGCAACCCGGATGCCAAAACACTACTGACTTCGTGATTGGTAGATCGGTGGAGGGTGGAGCTTCAGGGCAAAACACAACATCAACATCAGTTGAGGGCTACAACAACAATATTAAAATGACAATATCCTGGCCAGACTACTGTTGTCAGTGATAAGTATTTGAAATCAACATGATTTTTTAATGTCTAGTGACATATCAGGGCTATTTTATAATTAACTGAAATATATTTCTTACATACAGTTCCTTTAATACGCTCTGATAATGCGACTAAAATAAGCATACTCCACGTGTCTTAACTCGATTTGCATTTACTTCGATTATAACTTTAACCGGATTAAGGTCATTAGAAATCGCTGTTTAAATGGTAGCTTCTTAAAGGGTTACTTCAGCAATTAGCATATGGCTTTGTATCAGTAGAAACCCGGGAGTATATATTAAGCTTCCAAAGGCATGAACTGAATCGATTACCTCAGCTCTAATCACGAGAGCTCATTCAGTTCATTCATGACGGTGAATGTATTCTGACTCCTGCAGCATTTGTTCTGTGACACTCTCGCAGCGACTTACTAATTATATTGAACAGACATGTTCAGTATTTAATTGTAGTGTTCTCTAACTGAACAGATTTTATGAAAAAATGAACGTGGTTGGAAAGTGATCCAGTAGCGGCGGCTTTGTGAGTGGCCTCACAGGGCAGCGAAGCAATGCATTCTGGGAGTTGTTGTCTTTCATCCCCATGAGACAAAAATACATTTTCTGTCTTTTCTCAGTCTAGAAGGCACCAAATTCAAAAATGCTTTCACATTTTTGTGAATTTTTTTCCACATTTAATACATTAATGACCCAGTTTAAATACAGATTCATCTTCCCAGCAATGAAGTACCCCTTTAATCAGAGTATTTTCTTAATCAGGTTAATATCGGAGGATTGTAGACAATGTAAATGTAGTGAATGGCAGAGAAGTGTTGTGTCATAAATGACAGAAAATTAGATCAAAGGCAGGGGAAGAGTTAACAAAACACACAAACATAAACCAAACCGGAAAGCAAATGACCATCCAAACAAGAAATCATAAATCCAAACAGAAAGACAAGAATAATCCAATGGGAAACGCAATAGCTTTACAACACAGATGTAAAGACAACAACCAACAAGTTGAGTTTTCCGCATGCAGATGACACTGTTTTCAAAATGATCCCCATTCACAAGGATCCACGAAAACAACTAAAACACTGTATTCTGCTGCTAGGCCATTCGATGGCGATACAACACTATATACTGAACATATAATATGTGACCTGTCACGGAAACAAGGGACACAAGTCGGCAGCTCTACTTTCGATCAAAATGAGAAAGAAGCGTTTTTTTGTTTTTTTTTAATTATGTGATTTTCGTTTTTTTGCAGAATCTGTTAGTTGAAATCACGAAGAAGCCTCTCCGTGTTTGAGATGGCATTAATGGTATATTTAAAAGCGTATATTTTGAGGTTGAAATCGCCTTGTTCTGTCTGTGTGTATTTTCATACTGGCTTTTGTTATTGCCCCGCCCTCCAAGGGACGCGTGGCTAATTATTTATGCAGCGCTCTGGCTGGCTGTCGAGATGATCTAAGCAACGATGAAAGCGGCATAATAAGACTGGATAATATCCCTAATCTACAACTGAGCGGAGATGAAGAAGAGGATATTAATTTTATTTATTTATTTAGGCCATTTGTCTGTTCAAGAGACGCGTTAACGTTTCGATAAAGCTCTAATTTGTTTCCTTTGGAAATATGTTTTAAATTCACACAGAATGCATTTATAACTGTAAAGCATGTTTTGTTTGTGTCAAAATCGAGATTAAAATCGAAATCGGGAAAAAAAGAAAAAAAATTGTGATATCTTTTGTTGCTGTCCATATCGTACAGCCCTACTCTAAATACATCAATCATTACAGTAAAACTCACTTCCTATTATATATATATATATATATATATATATATATATATATATATATATATATATATATATATATATATATATATATATATATATATATATATATATATATATATATATATAAAATATTGAGGATTAGGTTGTAGTAGGTATTCAATAACACATTTATATAAAAATAAAAATAAATCAACAGATTAAAAAAATAAATAATCATTGATTCACAACACTTATAGTTGCACCCTGACAGGCGAGGGCCAAATGAGCACGGTCTGTTTTCCATCTTATGAAAAGTTGATATTAAGGAGCAGAACGTTTTCTTCAAAGAGGGATTACACAGATGCGTTCAATGACCTCAGGTTACTAAAAGGGCCACAGAGTTGAAATCTTGTAAACAGTGGTGAAGTCTTACCAGGAAGGCTGTAATACTCCTCCTTGTGTTCTCCCACTGGAAGCAGCTGTTAATATACTGCAGAGTGTAGAGAATGGCCACGCTGATCTTCCTCACTCGATAGATATTACGTGCTAAAAGCTAATGGGGACAAAGCAGTAGTTAGCAAGATGTGCCTGAGGACATAATGCTCACAACATGACATTCACTCAGGTGTAAAGAGGCTTTTAAACTGAAGGTTCATTGGGGATAAATATTAATAAGTCAAGTCATCTTTGGTGTCTAAAGAGCTTTAGACGGTGCTGGAGGAAAAATTGAATGTAATGAGTCTCTAAAGGAACCAACAACAAAGCTAATATTAAGAGAAAGTGGAAAATATGGTGCTCTAATTGTTTTCCATAAAGATCACCTTTTTGTTAAACTTCAGGTTGTCTTCTGCAAACGTTGTTTCTTTCGGCTGGAAGGTCTTGAATCCTGCTTTGATCTGAGAAAGAAGAAGAAAACAAGACTTTAAAAGATTATACTGTACTTTTGCCACATAATGACTTGACAGCTTTTGCATATAGTCCTAACAGAAAGTTAATGATGTTTAAATTATCTTTTTCTTTTAGCAAAGGAGTCTCAAAGCATCTGATATAAATCATATTATTCATAAATAATCATATTTATTTTATATGAAGCACTTACAGGGTTGTAGAGGACATTCAGCTCCAGAGTGATGCTTCCTTTAGATGCCCTTGATAGATTATTATTCTTCAGCATTCTGGTTATTTGTTGACCATTAGAAACCTACAGACAAAGTAGAAATGCTGTAGTTTAATATCGGAACATATATATATATATATATATATATATATATATATATCGGAACAATTATAAAAACTACTTATTTGTGTGGTACTTACAGTCAGCAAAGGAATGGCAACTTTTCCCAGGAAGTCTGGAGCTTTGTCCCCATCCTCATGATAGACTGTCAGCACCACAACATCATGGATGTCCTTAATGGGGCTGAAGATGTTAAAATTAATGTATATATCAATATCATGATCATGTATAAATGATATACATCTATCAGTTTCACTCACAATGTAAGGGCTGTTCTCCATTCAGGATTCAGGGTTTTGCATATTGTGTGAGTTTGCAGTTTGCTATTACCGAGCTCAACAGTACAAAAGGGGTCACTTTTACCTGGTTAAGTTAAAATATTTGCACATTATTATGAAGGAATAAATATTTTTTATAACAGGCAATACTTTACTTAATAACTGTGCAATATCTCTTATATAAATTATGACACTATATTTAATACAAATAAGTACCACTTATATCTGCGGATGGAAGATCTGTGGCTTTTATTAACTTGATTTGAAGATAGCCAACATCCTTCAAGTCCCCGAAAAAGTTATTTGGTCTCTGTAAATACAAATGACCTTTTATCTTAAAAAAAGGTTAACCAAATAATCATGTACATTTACAAATATTTATAAGCTATACAAAGTACAACTAATGTACAGAGTTGGAAAGTAACAAAAAATGAATACCATAATTCCTCAAATAAAGACCGAGGCCTTTATTTACCTGAACTGAAGAAGGGAACCGGCTTTTATTTGGGCCAGGACTGTATTTCTAATCCCATCTATTTGAAAAATAGTTGCTTTAAATAAACCGTTTTAAATTAATAGTGAATAAACATGATAGTGTTCCAGTGGACAGATATCATAGATTTTTTTAAGAAACATGCAAAAATATCAACAACAGCCAGAAAGGCGACAAAGCAATTTCAGTAAGAATTAATCTGCCTAATCGGTGACCACCACTGAGACTGTTTGAAAAATGTAAAATGTTTATTCCGCGCTTAAAGGGGGGGTGAAATGCTGTTTCATGCATACTGATCTTTTTACACTGTTAAAGACATGGAATCCCATACTAAACATGGACAAAGTTTGAAAAGTTAAGGTGGACGTTTGATGGGAGTATTTCTTTGTCAAAAATACTACTTCCGGTTAGTCATAAGTTTCGGCAAGTTTTTTGCGATCATGCGTCCCCATTGACGTTAGTGGGGGCGGAATTTCCTTGTATGGGCCTTACGGACAATTCTACCGGAAGCGTGTGAGAGAGAGAGAGGGAGAGAGAGAGAGGGAGAGAGCGAAAGCAACAGGCTATGCCCATCAAAGCGCTCGTAGGCTGCGCTGCACAGGTAATGTGCACAATTAACAATGACATCAACAAGTGCGTTTTTGGTTGCCAGACCAAGACAGTCCTGCACAGATTCCCCCAAAACCCCGCGGTAAGGCAACAGTGGATGTAATTTGCTTTTCCGGATCAGCAACTGAGTTGCGCGAATGTTTATATCTGTTCGCTGCATTTCGGTGCCGACTGTTTCATAAACATGGCCCAGCATGACGCCGGATTTTCCAATAGCCTAATGCTGAAGGATGGAGCAGTCCCAACGTTAGAACCGCGGGCGGTGAGTTAGACTGCTTCAAATGTCTGTGTCTATGCTCATCAAGTAGCCCAAACATGATCACGTATAGTTACTATATATATTACTATATATAGAAATTGATCAATGGAGCATGCGATGTGTAGTGCGTGTACATTTGTTTAGCTGGCCACTATATGTGTAACTTTATGTTTGTGTATTGTAAAAGCACTCAACAATACACAAAGAGGGGGGAAATATGTTGAACTAAATAAGCACGCTTCTTCATTCAAATGCGCTACTATTCCGTGTCTATCTATGTAAACACTAACTTAACCTGTCTACACAAACCACGCGTAAACACACAAACACACGTGCACAACTGCACTTCCCACATGTACACCTTCAAAGACAAAAATACGACGATATAATTCAAGTATAAATATGTAAATAACACAAGCCGCTAAGCATATTATATAGTTAGTGTATATCGTACCACATAGAGACGTCCTGCTCTAGTCGTTTTTGCTGCTGCTCCTGTTCAACTGCAGCCTCTGGGTCTGATTCCGGATCATAGATGTATGGCTGTATCTGATTAAAAGCCATATTTTTATTTTGAATAAAGTTTTTTCCCCGCTGTTAGGGATGACAGCTTTACGACGCACTCGACGCACTCAACACAATAGCAGCGCGCTGCTGCACACGTCATTATTTAGCTCCGCTCACACGACACGCCCCCACCCGCTCGGCTTTTTTCGGAAAGACTCGGAACAGCGCATCTTTCTTATATAATTATAAAAAAAATAAAGACTTTTCGGAGATATGCAGGATGCAATGCTACTCTATAGGTACTCAAGATTGACATGACACTGACTGAAACTGAGTGTTTCACCCCCCCTTTAATTTTTATATAGGTTGCACGTGAGGTTATTTTAGCCCACTAACCCGTGCTTTCTGTATTGGCTGCATGTGAGGGAAAAAAGCTTCCCTCCACTTAAGAGTTCTTTGAACAAAATCAAAAAACCCACTTAAGTTCCACTTAAGAGTACTTTTAAGCACTTTTTATTGTAATATATCTCTTTACTAGTGGTGTGCGTTAACACGTTAACGCGAGACTCTTATTGGGCGATAAAAAAATGAACGCCGTTAATCTATTCTCAAAGTTGGGTTGGGAGCTTGGTCTATAGCAGCGTTTCCCAAACGGGGTGCTGTCTGACGTGAGCAGGGGTGCCGTGTAAAAGGTGCCAGCACGCACTTGCACCGTGGTTCATCTCACATCTGATGACGCAACTTTAATATGTGTTGTAACTTGATGCTTTATGTATGTTTCTGTGGATGGATACACGTGCTGGCTTCTCAGTGATGGCTTCTCTTCTCACTACAAAAACAGCGATAATAAAAGAAAACGTTGGCAAAACAGTCTCTCTTTGTAAACTGTTCAGTGCTTGCGAGTACTGTCGTATGTTGGAATATGACCAGTCATTTCACCGTCATTACCCGTTTGTAGAGCCAGACGACGCGAGGGAGAACTTGCGCGCTGAGAGAAGATCTGTCTGTGCACTCCTCTGAGACCGCGCAAACGTCTCACAGCGCACAAATATTGAGTTAAGTTATCTTTTAAGTCTTGCGCTTGAACGGACAAACTCACACAAAAAGTATGTCAACATGTCCATCTTAATGAGTATTCAAGCAGACATAGTCTGTATATGCCTTAAGTGAACTGTATACAGTCGAGAAAGACGACGCATATCCCTGCATTAGGTCTTAAAGGGGCAGTAACCTTTACTCTGTTTAAAGTAAAACAAAAGAAAAGGAACTCAATGCTCTTGATTGAATAGCTTGTGTAAGTTTAATACGGATTAATCTTTCATTTAAACAGTGAAATATGCAATTATTTTACATTTGATTACTTCATTCAATTTCTCTAAAATTTCTAAATCTAATGTTAGACCTACCTGAAAAACCTGAAAAGCATTGTTTATTTTATTAGTATCCTTGCTCAATAGTATTTATTTGTGCTGCTGCTTGTATTTAAGTTAATTGTTCTTATTTTCTTTATTTTTATTTGACAGTAGTCCTTTTTTCCCTGAATATAGTAAATACAATGCCATACCGAAACCGTGAACCTAAAACCGTGATACAAACCGAACCGTGAGCAATCTGTACCGTTACACCCCTAGCGTAACATACAGGTCCTTCTAAAAATAAATTAGCATATTGTGATAAAGTTCATTATTTTCCATAATGTAATGATAAAAATTAAACTTTCATATATTTTAGATTCATTGCACACCAACTGAAATATTTCAGGTCTTTTATTGTTTTAATATTGATGATTTTGGCATACAGCTCATGAAAACCCAAAATACCTAAAAAGTCTCAAAAAATTTGCATATCACGAAAAGGTTCTCTAAACGAGCTATTAACCTAATCATCTGAATCAACTAATTAACTCTAAACACCTGCAAAAGATTCTTGAGGCTTTTAAAAACTCCCAGCCTGGTTTATTCCTCAAAACCGCAATCATGGGTAAGACTGCCGACCCGACTGCTGTCCAGAAGGCCATCATTGACACCCTCAAGCGAGAGGGTAAGACACAGAAAGAAATTTCTGAACAAATAGGCTGTTCCCAGATTGCTGTATCAAGGCACCTTAGTGGGAAGTCTGTGGGAAGGAAAAAGTGTGGCAAAAAACGCTGCACAACGAGAAGAAGTGACGGGACCCTGAGGAAGATTGTGGAGAAGGACCGATTCCAGACCTTAGGGGGACCTGCGGAAGCAGTGGACTGAGTCTGGAGTAGAAACATCCAGAGCCACCGTGCACAGGCGTGTGCAGGAAATGGGCTACAGGTGCCGCATTCCCCAGGTCAAGCCACTTTTGGGCTACAGAGAAGCAGCACTGGACTGTTGCTCAGTGGTCCAAAGTACTTTTTTCGGATGAAAGCAAATTTTGCATGTCATTCAGAAATCAAGGTGCCAGAGTCTGGAGGAAGACTGGGGAGAAGGAAATGCCAAAATGCCTGAAGTCCAGTGTCAAGTACCCACAGTCAGTGATGGTCTGGGGTGCCATGTCAGCTGCTGGTGTTGGTCCACTGTGTTTTATCAAGGGCAGGGTCAATGCAGCTAGCTATCAGGAGATTTTGGAGCACTTCATGTTTCCATCTGCTGAAAAGCTTTATGGAGATGAAGATTTCGTTTTTCAGCACGACCTGGCACCTGCTCACAGTGCCAAAACCACTGGTAAATGGTTTACTGACCATGGTATTACTGTGCTCAGTTGGCCTGCCAACTCTCCTGACCTGAACTCCATAGAGAATCTGTGGGATTATTGTGAAGAGAAAGTTGAGAGACGCAAGACCCAACACTCTGGATGAGCTTAAGGCCGCCATTCGAATCATCCTGGGCCTCCATAACACCTCAGCAGTGCCACAGGCTGATCGCCTCCATGCCACGCCGCATTGTAGCAGTCATTTCTGCAAAAGGATTCCTGAATTGAGTGCATAACTGAACACTTTTTTTTTAGTTTTTTTTGTATTAAAAACACTTTTCTTTTATTGGTCGGATGAAAAATGCTATTTTTTTTAGATTAATTTTGGGTTTTCATGAGCTGTATGCCAAAATCATCAATATTAAAACAATAAAAGACCTGAAATATTTCAGTTGGTGTGCAATGAATCTAAAATATATGAAAGTTTAATTTTTATCATTACATTATGGAAAATAATGAACTATGGATAATCACAATATGCTATTTTTTGAGAAGGACATGTATTTGAGAGGGTAGCACACACATTCTGAAAGCCTTCGGCAGAATTCAGATGAGCCATTTCAATCTAGATTCATTTCAAAATTAATCTAGTTTAATTTAGATTAAAAAAAAATTAAAAATCTATGCCCACCTCTACTCTTTACATAAATATTATTTTCTACTAAAAATATATAGCTAATAATTCTAAACCAATAATGACTCAGTGCTCTCTATAGCTATTGTTTGCACTTGAGGGGAAAAAAGCTTCCTTCCACGAAGAGTTGTGTACTTTTAAGAACTTTATTTTAATACATTTCTTTACATAAATATTATTTTCTACTTAAAGGTCCCGTTCTTCGCGATTCCATCTTTCAAACTTTAGTTAGTGTGTAATGTTGCTGTCAGAGCATAAATAATACCTCTAAAATTATAAAGCTCAAAGTTCAATGCCAAGCGAGATATTTTATTTAACAAAAGTTCCCTTTCAAAGCCTACAGCGAACGGCCGGTTTGGACTACAGCAGGAAGTGCAGGGATGTAATGATGTCACTAGAACCATTTGTTGACTAACCCTCCGCCCACAAGAACACACAAAAAAGGGGGCGTGGTCTTGTTGCTCTCCCACGTGGAAAAGAGCGCACATTCAGCGCTTGCATCTCCCCGTTATGGTAAGAGGCGGGACCTTTCCGGCAAAGTGTCCAATCACAACACGGGAAGCGTTGGCCCAATCAGAACTCGTTACGTATTTCTGAAGGAGGGACTTCATAGAACAAGGAAATCATCAGGCCGTTTTTAGGACAGAGGAAACAGCGGTATACAGATAAGTAAATTGTGTGAAAAATACTGTTTTTTTTACACGCGAAACATGAACTCATGTTATATTGCACACTGTAAACATAATCAAAGCTTCGAAAACACGCAAAGAACGGGACCTTTAAAAAAAACTATGATTTCGTCCTTTTTCCTAACCCAATTAATGACTCTGCACTTCCTAAGCTATATATCGTTGCACATGAGGGGAGAAAGCTTCCTTCAACTAGAGTTGTGCACTTTTAAGCACTTTTTGTTTTATGTGGCCTATGTCGCTTTACATAATTTTTTAATACTTATAAAATATAATTTTGTTATATTTCTGACCCAACTAATTAGTCATCCGCGCTTCCAGTAGGTTGCACGCCCTTTTCTCAGAGATATTACATTTAGATTTTGCATATTGTTTTTTAAATGGTTTTTTGTGTAGCTAGTTCATATGACCACTTTACAATATTTAATCAACATAGTTTATTTTTAAGCCTATTCTGTTTTCTTGTACAAAATAAAATACTTTAAGGTAAATGCAGAGTAAGACGTAGCCTATAAAAAAGATGAGAGGTGAAGATCAATATTATTTTGTGTAGCCTACCTGATACAATATTTTCACAGAAGCCACATCTCTCATAAACTACAGTAGCCTATTCAAAATGGCATAAATGCATCAGTTATTTTCTCAATTTAATTTACAGAGCATTTTCTGCAAAGTTTTTAGGTTACCTATAGAAAAGACTACTATAGGATTAGTGTGTGTCACACTCGCAAGAACGGGCGCGTGGCATCAGGATGGTTGCGTGATGTCGGTAAACCGTCATGGCACAACCCTACTGTACATTATAGGGAACTTGAATGCACATTAAATTAAAGCCATTTAGGAGATTATCCACACATTTCGCCCTGGCCTTAATTTGAGACCGGCCTTTATTTGTTTGTGCTGACCAAGCCCCCGGCCACTATCAGAGGCCCAGCGTTTAATTGACTACAGGCTTTTATTTGAGGAATTACAGTAAATAAAATAAAACTAAAAAAGCACTATGTAATACCCACATATTGCTCCCGCATACTCTCAAAGGTCTTGGGGTTATCTAATGGAGCCATTTGGATGTCTGAGATGGATGCACCCGAACACGGGGTCAGTGTGACCAAAAACACCAGTCGACCTTTGCCTTGGTCCAGCGAATGAGTTTGTAACTGCCTCTGATTGACAGGAAGATTGGTCAGGTCGATATCCAGGCTGAGAAGAGTAGAACCTATTAGTATTTCATCAATGGAAAAGCATATGTATTGGTTTTCAAAAAGCACCACATGAATTTGTGCTTTACTTTAGGTTGTGGCCAGCAGATCTCTTCAATAGGATAGTGGGGTAAGATGTGTCAGTGAGTAAGCTGTTGCTAATAGTGATAGAAACCAACTATTTTCTATTGTGAGAAAATTGCTATTTTAACGTGAGGGATAACCCCCTAGGGACGTGTCAGGGAGGCTTGTCATTTACGTCATATTTACTCTCGGTTTCCGGTTTTATGTTTGTACTCTTACTGCATTGTGTAACAAGTGTCATAGCAGCCGCCAAACGAACACACAGAGTAGCGTCATAGATACATTTTAGTGTGTTGAAAATGATGTTAATATGATAAACAGAACTGTGTTATGTTACCTCATATTCATGACCGGAAAAGAGGACGTGGCGCCGGCGACTGTTGCATAATAAAAGTCCCGCTGCTTGCAAGGCCCGTTTTGCGTTCATCTTATTAACAATTACTCCTACGGCCTTGCTCAGCTCCCTCAACATTTGGTTCATAGTAAAGTAACGTTAATAATCGCATTCATACATGTCCCAAGAATCTGCGCACAAACTTGCAGATGGAAAAGTTAGTGCACCTTTAAAACGTAACAGGAATTAAGACTTTTTTACTGATCATAAGTGATAAATACTTTAATGTTATTTTATATTTCAAATAAATGCTGGGTTTTTTTTCTATTAATAAAAAAAAATCTGAAAAAATAGCAGGTATCACCTTTCTACTAAACAGAACAACTTTTGTCAAATGTGATGATAAAACAAAATGTTTCTTGAGCAGCAAATCAGCATTAGAATGATTTCAGGATCACATGACACTGAAAACTGGAGTAATGATGCTGAAAATGCAGCTTTGTCAACAGGAATAAATAAAAATATAATGATATTCCATAATTTTACTGTTTTTTGTGTTATTTTGATCAAATAAACACAGCCTTGGAGAACATAATATATAAAAATCTTTACGACCCCAAACTGTCCATGGTAGTGTTAATTTAAAATGTAAATTATTTATTTCACAATGGTTCAACTTTCCTCTTAGGATGTCCAGCCTAGTCCTAAAGTTGTGTCACTGGACAGCTTTTATTTGAGATGTCATATTTTTATGGTTCTATGCTATAGGCACATTCTACACAATTTGACAGCTGACATCTTGAAATACAGTTTAAGGATTTTAATACCTCTATCCTTTTTGTCATTGACTAGTGGACAAACTGAAGCAAAAATTGGCACAGCATACCCCACTTTCCCGTCCTTTTTCTAACTTTTACACTTTCAAAACAGTAGGCGAAGTTGCTCCAGCAAACTTACAATCCCCAGCACTCCTCTGACTTCCTGCCTCTCTTGCAACAAACTTCCACCATGAGATTCTCCTGTGCATCCTGGAACTGGTTAAAGTCGAAAGACTCTCTCCACTGCGGGTTTGCCTTAATACAGAGATTCTGTAACAGATAAATAGACAAGTAGGAAAGAGAGAGGGGAAGTTGTATCAATTTTAAGGGACTCAAAACTGAGACAGCTAACATGACAGGTGTATTAAGCCTTATTCAGTAAGACTTCAATAAGACATGTGGTGGAGGAGGAGCAGCCGTCTTCAGGAGAACACATCCTCTCTTCTCACTGGGATTATAAACTCTGACAGCATCCAATTAGAACTAGTTTTGTTCAACAAGCAAACATGCCCAAACACAGCCAGGGGGCTCTAGAAAAAAGATGACATGAGAATACAAGACTAGCTAGTTGGAACCATTGAGGGGGGGGGGGGGGGGGTGTAGATGAGCAAGGTATTCTGGGTATGCAAATGAGCCGAACAAGATGCAGTAACGGCAGCATCAGGAGAGACGCCCTGCCAGACACGGCCGATCTAATGAGAAGCCTCCTCTGTCACCAGAGCAGTGAAGCCTGGGAGAAGCGATGCGAAAGAGGGGGAGGAGGAAGGAAGGTGTATAAGGCGGACGTGAATACCTAAAGCGAGGTTTGTGAACTACTAAGAAAGTATGGGAGGAGGAAGAGGGGGAGAGAAGGGTTTAATGAGGTATTGAGAGAAAAAGTGGAAAGAGGTCTAAAAACAAAGACAGAGATGAGGCAAGCTGCGATGATGTAATGAGCACGGGAGAAAGAGAAAGCAAGAGAAGCAAAAAGACGAAGGGGGAGAGGGATGCTCTCACCTTGCTCCTGACCCTCTGGTCTCCCAGCCTGAAGCGTACATAGATGTCTCCCTGACCGCAGTCGGGCATGTCTTGGCCTTCCACCAGGATGACAGTGTAAACTCCAGTCCACACCTGACTCTTCTGTGCACCCGTGAGTCGCCCAACCTGCGCCTGGCTTATAGGCTGACCCTGGAACAGTCAACATAAACAATAAATTATTCCCTGTTTGGGCCAATGTTGCTCTCTCAGCTCATCGTGTTGATCATACACATGCCTTTTATGCTTTGCAAACTTAAACATTCCGTTTTTGGTGTATTTTTCATTGCTGCTGATTTAAATATGTTACCACGGTAACATTATACTTGGCTCACATAGATGTGGTTTTGATGAAATTGCGAGAAAGACTTGTGATAGCCTTGGAACCAGGTTCTAAATGAAGACGTGTTTGTATTGTAAATAAATGTTTTCCAACATACAGCATAATTTTACAGAAATAGTGTGGTATATATCCTTTTATTTCATAGGAAAGTAACAGAAAATAAAACATGGAAAAAATATACACTGCCCAGCCAAAAGAAAAGTCGCCTTTTGGATTTAAATAGGCAAAAGTCTACAGTAGGTAATAACTAATGTTTCTAGCATGTTTTGCAACAGTTCTTCAAACCATAATTTATTGGAGTGTGTAGGAAGACACATCCAGGCCATATTTCAAAAATCGATGCTCCTCTTGATAGAAATAACAACAATTATTTCCATCAAACAACAATTATATCCATCAAGACTGACAATGCAATAGTCCAGCAGCCTGTAAAGTCTCCTCCAGCACATCTAAAGACTTTCGATATATGTCTGGCTCTGGACTCAGAGGAGCCAATTCATTTGTGTAAATGATTCTTCATGCCCCGCTCAACCATTCTTTCACAATTTGAGCCTGATGAATCTTGAAATTGTCATCATGGGATGTGTCTTCTTACATGGTTGTTTAAGAAATGTAAAGCTACACACTCCATCAATTATAGTTAGTAGAACTGTTGCCATAGATATAACATGACAGAAACATAATCACTGCAAAAATGATACAATCATGGACTCTTAAGCATTTGCCCATTTGGCCATATACTGTATATATAAACTGCTGAATTTTCAGCATCATTACTCCAGTCTTCATTCACATGATCCTTTGGAATCATTCTAATATGCTGATTTTGTGCTCAAGACACATTTGTCATGAACTAGACCAAGTTGAAAGCAATTTTGAAAACAGTTGTGCTGCTTAATATTTTTGTGGAATGGTGATCCATTTAACCCTTTTTATAATGTGTTAAATGTAAAATAATTTAATGAATAGAAAGTGTATTATAAATGTCTTTACTGTAACATTTGATTAAAAAAAAAAACCTTACTGACCCCAAACTATCTGTCAAGTGTTAAAGGATTAGTTCACTATAGAAGGAAAATTAGCCCATGATTTACTCACCCTCAAGCCATCCTAGGTTTATATGACTTTCTTCTTTCTGATTAACACAATCTGAGTTATGAATAAATAGCCTGATGCTTCCAAGCTTTATAAATGGCAGTGAATGGGGCCCACCAGTTTGAATCAATGGGTTTTTGTTGGAAACCCTTTTTTTTTTAAATCCATTTTATAAAATTTTATAAAGTTAAATATCTAACATCCGCTAGACTGCCTTCCGTACTCAATTCACAAAAAAAGTGTAACTGGCACGATGTATGACGTTGGACGTTGCGTAAGTATTTAGAACTGCCGCTGAATACGGAATGTGGTCTGGTGGAAGATAGATATACAGTATATTACTTTATAAAGTTTTAAATATGGATATTTTTCCTACAAAAACCAATCGCTTTGCTTCAGAAGGCATTTATTAATCACCCAGAGTTGCGTGGAGTATGTTTATGAAGGATGAATGCAATTTTTTGGGCTTCAAACTCATGGGAACTATTCACTGCCATTATAAAGCTTTCAAGAGACTGGACAGTGAGTAAATCATGAGGTCATTTTCATTTTAAAGTCAACTAGTCATTTAAAATTCAGCAGTAAAAACAAAATGGAAACTTTGGAACAAATGGAACTTTGAAGCTGGGATCTTAATAAATAAAATATATGCATGTATAGTACAATATTGCATGTTAA
This sequence comes from Pseudorasbora parva, assembly GCF_024679245.1. Taxonomy (NCBI): domain Eukaryota; kingdom Metazoa; phylum Chordata; class Actinopteri; order Cypriniformes; family Gobionidae; genus Pseudorasbora; species Pseudorasbora parva. The sequence continues at coordinate 37,444,718 of NC_090187.1, read as the reverse complement.
AGAAAAGAAAACATTTAAAATAAAAATCTATTTCTGTTTTTGAAACTAAATATATAATGCCATAAAAACCTTCTAAAATCTGCTAATTGAAATGTGCAGGTGAGTGAGAAAGAAAACAGGTCCATCAACAAGACTGCAGATGGATAAGTATACAGCACAGAGATGACTTGCGGGTTGATAGCCCTGCACTTTCAAAAAACACAGCATCAGGAAGAGGCTGGTTTGTTCTGCCAGTAATCACAGACCAGAGAGCTGTTTTCCCACCTGGCTGCTCGGAGAGTGTGACTGAGCCTTTGCTCCATTAGAATCACACACACACACACAAACACACACACACGGCACAGCAGACAAACCAGCATTAACATTTAATGTAATGGCCACATCTCCATAAACAAGCCTCTTTAAAGAGAGAGAGCGAGGGATAAGGGGGGTTGTTATAGAGGGAGCTGAGAGAGAAATATAATATTCATCCAAGCCAAGTCTTCCCAAGTGTTTATTTTGGACAAATTTGTGATCGGCGTGGCCAATAAAACAATTCCGCTTAAGAGTAAGTGGCCCCTAAAGAGAGTCTATTCCTGGTGCTAAAAGAGCTGGGGGATTGCCTCCATATGGTGGAGCAGCATGGGGACAAGGGGACAAGCCCAAAGCCGTACCCATTTGGCTAGAGCTTCAGTGCTGTCCGTCCACAGCTGTGATATTACATCCCAACATCTGGGTTATAGCTCACCATGCCTGGGAATGAGCCATCACACATATCCTCAGCATCTTACACTGGCATAGTGCCTCAAAGACACACACACACACACACACACAAACACACACACACACTCAAGACACTGTCAGGAAGAAGAACCACATGCTATGTGCCAATACCACTGCCCGTTTCCATCTCAAAGACAGTGTGGCATGGCTGTGAAGAAGGAAGTGTGATAGAGGCGGAGAGGTAAGAATTGAGAGACATGTTCTGCCTGTACTGATAGGTGTCAAATAGAACTAGATCTCAGTTGTTTTGGCAGAAGACGCTGCGGTGGAAACACCAGCAAAACACATACTGATCTACACCTGATCACGTAAACGAACAACACCAGTCCATTCGCTCTCACAGAAACGGCTTAATGTTTCAGACATTTAAACTAAAATCAAATATTTTGAAGCTATAAGATTGTTGCATTGTGACAATTGTCTAAGCAATGTCAAATTCTATTGCTAATCAGATTTTAAATTGTATAATTTTATATTTAGTTTATAGATGTGTATGTGAATTGTAACATGTATTTTAAAGTTAATTCATACATATACATCATGATTTCAATAAAGAAAAAAATATTTTGTCCTGAATATATTTCTTTTATATTTAATTTTTATATATAAAAGTTTAATTTTAGTCAAGTAGACAGCACATGAAGATACAGATTTTGTGACAAATTAAAATGATGCATGGAACTGTATGTTTATACTTTGCATATTTTATGTCACTAAAATGAATTTAATAAAGAATTTAATAAAGCTAAAAAAATAAATAAAAAAAAGCTTATAGCTTAGAAGAATTGTGTGATTTGTATTTCTGTATTACCAAAATTTTACACAAAATTCAAAATGTACTAATTGTAATTAAATTAATGCCCCAATGCAAAAATTGTAATAATACCAAAAGAGCCTTCATTGTTTTTACATACAATATAATTTCTTATTTTGATATTAATTTTGCTGTAAAATCTAACCCAGAAGTTTCTTTAAAAGATTCACCTTTTTCAGACTCCCAACAATCTAAAAAGATACAGCATCTGAACTTGTAAAAGTATTTTTTGTCAACGTATTGATTATCCAAACAGGTTGTAATTTAAATAATATATAGTTATACAACATACTGATATAAAATTAATTGCTGGACATAAATACAGTATACTAAAAGTACATTCACTGCACTCACTCTACAGCAGCATGCGGCAGAGCTTTTGTTCGGACAAATCTTAAATTGCAAGCGTTCACGGCCTTGAACAATAAAAGCTATTTCTTACCGCTGTGAGGTAAATAAGCTCTCATCTATGAATTGACCTGCACAACATGTGAGACAGACAGTATGCCTTGTTTAAATCATGGTGCTACATTTACTTTGGAAATCATGGCTGGTTCAACACATCAAAGCCGCAGTCGCAAACAAAAGTTTCTCGCTCTGTTGAAGTTCTGGAATTTTCTAACTAACTAAGTGAAAGTGAATGTAAGGTAAAGTCAAGAAACTTGCATTAATGTACTAAACAGCAGTGGGGAAGATGGTGAGGATCTACTGCCCTCCAGTGGACAGATGTGATACATGAACATTATTGCTGTGTGTTTCTTAGTGCATTTAAACAAATAAATTAATGTTCTGTGTATTCTGGGTGCTTTTCTTTTTTGCTGGCAGCTGGGCAGAAGTAATATGGTGATAATGTTTCATGGCATACCTTATTGAAGCTTCCCTTTCTTTTTATTAGCCACTTCTGAAAAATAGGTGACAAATGAACATGATGTTAGAAAGCCTCTCGACTCTTTCCACTAAAATGAGGCTTTTTTTCAGGTGTCATACATTGCGTTTGGCAGGCTCCTCTCGGATGGACAGGCAGGCATCTAACATGATCACTCCCATGTCGTCCTCTACACTGTTGGGGTCCTCCAAAGATAAAACCATCGGAATTGTTCTGCAGATAGAAAGTTCACAAACCTTATGTGTTTATCTGTTTCTAAGGAGAAATTATTGGATGTAAATTTCATGGAAGTTATGAAATGACAAAGTTTTCCACACCTGTCCAATTCCAGTTTATGAAGAGGAAAGCTGCTTGATCCCATGAAGTCATTGGATCTTAGGTCACGATCATATACCTGCATTAATCATAATTGTGAGATGATGATGACTATTAGTGTTATAAAATGAAATAGTGTTACCACATTTATACAAATAAAACTAAGACAAATTAATAAAAAACCATACAGAAACACAAAACATTCTCTTTTGTTAATTAAAAAAAATAAAAATAATTATATATATATATATAACATTCCAAAAAGTTTTTGCATGACATTAATATATTTATATATTAACGATTAATATCAAGATATAAGTAATTCTGTAACATAAATACACATTGTAAAAAATTGTATAGAAAATTGTACACATTATTCATATATTGTGACATTTGAATATTTGTTTATATTTTCATATTATTCCAACATTATTCTGAATTAATATTTTTCCCAAAAAGAGTACCATGAACTGAGTAATCTTAAGATATAACAAATTCTATAACATTATAAATAATATAATAAGATATGCTTATCACATAAATCACATTGTCTCCATTTTATTAAACTTATTTTATTTGCAGTTGCTTGCCACCTTTATTGTACACATTATTTTCTTCACACTGAATTGTTATATTAAAATGAATAATAGAGATATTAAAGTTCATAATTAAGCAGTTATTTGCATTATGTAATGATGTAAATGTATCCCGAACCTTGAGAAAAACAGTCTTATCGAGGTCTCTGATGGGTAAGGAAAAGGATTCATTCCAGGTGGGATTCAGGTTCTTGTTCACAACTTTGCTTTTGTAGATGTTTTTGCCATCTAATTTGAATTTGACAAATGGGTCACTTGTACCTGTAGAAAACAAAGTTATCAGTATAAAAAGGACTCTTCGGGGCTCAAAACATGTTCATCTGATTCTATAGTAATTGATGCATAATGTTTGCAAAATGATTTTTCAAAATGATATTTTGTGGTAATCAATCATACGCAAGCCACAAATTCGGATGACTGAGCTTTGTTTGTACGTCCATTTAATGACAAAACATGGTGGGCACAGCGTTTCACATCATCACACTTCCATACACTGAATAAAACTCATTATTTAGCCAAGCGTTCTTAGCGTAGGGAGGCGGACATTTTGTCTCTTTCAGAGTGATGGGAGCTGGCTGATTGTGAAAGAGTAAAAATTATAGCCAGCGTGAATCTGATAATTTAATGCCGGTGTATTAAAACCCCAGAAACCGGGAGCAAGCAGTGTTAATCTCCAAAGCCTGTTAAGAAAGTCTGCCTCGAGTCTGTCTGCGAGAGGGGAGGGCGAGCGGTCCGTCTTTGTCTATGCAGTGGTATGCAGATTGGCTAGTAAGAAGAAGAAAAAAAATATGAGAGAAAAAGAGTCCATCGCTTCATTTGTATGGATGGATAAAGGAGTGCTTGAGAGAACCTGCGGGGAGCCTGGAATCACATGACAAAAGCCCTGTGGGGACGGGCTGTCAGGCCTGTCAGCTCGCCTCTCCAAATGAACATCTCCAGGAGGCAGCTCCTCCCTGCCAGCCGCTGACAAGGAAACCTCCAGGCAGCTTGACAGGAGGAAGGGGGCTCAAGCAGCCAGGGGAAGAGCTCCGGCGTGACTGAAAACAGTGACGGCGGAAATTAACAGAAGGAAAATGGAGGACGGGGAGGGGACTCGCAGGCCGTTTTTCCGATGTAGTGTCAGTCGGGGAGTGAGCTGGGCGTTAATTGTTAGGCAAATATAGGTGATGGAAAAGACACGAGAGGGGGAATGCCGTCATGTCAGACGAAGTGAGGACTCAACTAGAAATGCAAACGACTCCAGACCGATACAGACTCTTCTCAGAGAATCATCTGAATCAAGATTATGAATCTGAAAGTGAAAATATTTCAATATGAAGAAAAAGATTGCATTTTAGACAAACTACTAACTATACTTGTCAACTACACATCAACAGAATATTAGTAGACTGTTAGTAGACTTTTAGGTTAGGGTCTGGGTTAGTAGAATAAGTTGACATGAAGTTACTGATAGTCAGTAGAATGTCAGTTGGAAGTGTTAGCAGATTTTAAGCGGACAGTCTACTAATACTCTAATGACTTAAATGACATAGTTGCAAAGTTACTTATAGTTAGTAGTATGTCTAAAGGGGACCATTGAAATAATGTTACCAAAGACTTGGTGCATGCTTAATTCTTTCATTTTGCAGTTGGGAAAATTTTGGATCTGTATCATAAAATGTTTGATCTGTATCATACTGTAGACATGAGATGTGTCATTCTCAAAGAACACCACACGAGGGCGCAATTTCACAAACGAAATAAAACAAAATATAATCTTTTTACGTTTACTCATTCACCAGACATGTTTTCAAAAGAAACTTACAAATACAAAGTGATTCATCTTAGGTAGGTTATAACAGAATTAGTAACATAACATAACATTGCATTGCATTATGACCTAATATTGTGTTGGTGAGCCCCAAAACAGCCCTGAGGCCCCTGACCCATAGAGGCATGGACTCCACTAGACCCCTGAAGGTCTGCTGTGGTATCCAGCACCAAGATGTTAGCAGCAGATCCTTTAAGTCCTGTCCCTTCACCTCCCATGAGGTGGGGTCTTCATGGATCGGACTTGTTTGTTCAGCATATCCCACAGATGCTCGATTGGATTGATATCAGGGGAATTTGGAGGATGTTCATTTGGAGAAATGGATGTTCATTTCTGGCTAATATATCCAACTCACTAACAGGTGCTGTGATCAAGAGATAATAATTATTCACGTCACCTGTCTACAGAATATATCCTGAAACATAGTCTCTACTAAAGTCACTGCCACTTCTGTGTACAAAGAGATGAGCATGGATTGGAAATTGAATTTTCTGTTTTTACTATTTATTTGTTTGTTTGTTTTCTCCTGCAGGTGGCAATGTACCCCATTTCATAAATGATATTTAGGCATATGAATTCACAGATTTTACCGTACATAAAGTAAGTTACAAACAACCTTTTAACAACAAAAAATATGACTTCAGGGACAATTATTTTTTGTTGTTTGGGATTCAACACAAAGGATTTGTGGAAGTACATGGCCAAATTCTGAACAGGATATCTGGCACGCAATAACTTCACTCAGTCTATAGTGTGCATGACCATTTCATTAGATTCCGCTGGCACAGAGGAATATCGCTAGAATATATTCTAATTATGAAAAATAATGAGGTAGCGATGGTAATTAATAGCCTCTGGGCATACACCTGTGACTTTGAACATGAGAATGAGCTGCCCAATCAGCTTGCTCAGGCCTGCCAGATATACTGGCATTGTGTCTGAAGAACCACTCTGGGTATCAAATGGAAATTTAGTACAATCATATGCCTGTAGGATGCCTGTAAACCTTAGCAATCGAAACTCTCTCTCTTCTCTCTCTCGTTATCTAGTTCTCTCGCATAAACAAATAGTTAAGAGATAAAAGACAACATGTTTTACATTATGACACCAGGGACTATGTACAGCCTCTAGGAAACAACACCTCAACATGACTCTATTTGCATCAGCTCCGTAGTAGGAAAAAAAGCAAGGCCAGCTCATTTGTTTCCCAGCACTAGTCTGATAAAGCGTACACATGACTTCTGCCTGTGCTATCAAGGTACAACATTACAAAAATGAAAGACAGTAAATGACAACTTCCAAAAACAGGTTTTTGTTTTCTGAAATGCAACATGGTTAGAGTAGCCAGACAAAAGTTACAGAAAGACATTCCGGTCCGACCGCATTCCGCAGTTTTGGAACGACTAGATAAGCTGGCTCAACATTCCATTTTAACCAGTTCAGTCCTCCCCGCCTGCCATACATTCATAATGGCCACAAACAAAAGACGTGTGGGATAGTCACATTTCATTTGATTTAATTATATAATGCATTACATGAAAATAAAAAATATTACTTAACTTTTTATTTTATATTAGATTCATTATACTTCTACAGAAACGTTTACAGATCTCTGAGTCAACATTTAAATTTGAGATGTATGATGCTAAAAAAAAAAACATAACAAAAAATAAAAAAACGTTGTACTACTCTCAGTAAATTATTTGATTTTAAACTGAAGAACTTACAATTGTAACAATCTTCACAATCTGCAGAATTTATCATTCATAAGATTCCAGAACTTAACCATAACCATCTAAACTGCATAATCCACATAAAGCTCAGCTGATTTCCACATTAATAAAGTTACCCTTATAGGGTTAGTTCAGCCCCCCAAAATATATATATATATCATAATTAATAATAATCATTTTATTTATAAAACACTTTACCTTTTAAAGAAAATCTCAAAGTGCTACAAAGGGAGGAAAAATAAAATAAAGAGCAATTAAGAATGAAGTTAAAATCAGCTTCCAACTAAAAATAACACAAAAATGTAACCACAAAGCAATTTAAGCTTTGAAAGAGTTCCTGATTACTCAGCCTCATGTTCACCTTTGTTCATCTTCAGAACACAAGTGAAGATATTTTTGATGTAATCCGAGAGCTTTCTGACCCCTCCATAGACAGCTATTTAATTAACGCTCCTAAGGTCCAGAAAGGTAGTAAAGACATCGTTAAAATCATCCATGTGTCGCCAGTGTTTCAACATTAATTTTATGAACCAACAAGAATACTTTTTGTGCGCATAAAACTAACAAAAATAACTTTATTCAAACATTTCTTCTAGCTTGTCAGACTCTTACGCTGTTGATACAGTGTAAACACCGGCGGGCTATTGGCCAGTGCTGTTCACGTGAACACGACGCATGAGCACGAGTCGTTCTGCCGTACAATTAGGAAGCACTACACTGTTTACACTACGTCAACAGAATGACACTGCCCTTCACACGGGACGTCTGCGTTAACACTTGATGGATGGGGAAGCTGAAGGTTGGTGATGATGTGACTGTCATGGTGACAACAGCCAATCACATTACTTGCCGCTTGGACCAGATTCACCAATCGTCTCTGCCACCTCCTTCCAGGCCTGGTCTCTCCGTTTTGTGTCCTGGTATGTACCAAAGATTGGTCATACAGAACCGGGTGATTATCCATCACAATTATCAGTTTTTCCTCCATTTTGATCGTTCTTCATTTACCAGTGTTTTAAATGAATGCAATTGGCTAGCATCTGCTCTAGGGTATTTGCCTTCGGGTGATTGGATTGATGACGCCTGCTTTGGCACTTGAAAAGTTGAGACCTTCTGTGAGTTAAATGCTTGCGTCCGACAATTTAGTTTGGAAACACATGACATCGGCCATTCAAGGTAAATGAGAAACGTTAATGCTAGAAGAAATTGTTGAATAAAGTCGATATGTCACTTCATAAAATTAAGGTTAACCCACATTTTTTGGTTGAAATGTGTGTTATATTTGATTTGATTTAATTATTCATTCATTCATGGATCCTTATAAGGCTTTCTAGGGTCATGGGGCTGGGGTCTATGCCAGTTTCTTAGGCCAGAGGCAGGGGAAGCACCCTGGACAGATGGTCAGTCCATCACATGCAAACTCCTTCAAAAAACATAACCTTCTTGCTGTGAGGCAACAGCTTAAGCACTGAGCCACCATACTGCCTAATTGAATTATACTGTTATTATAATAAAATCAATAAAATAATAATATTACTCTCCCTCCATTAAAAAGCTAACAAAAATAACAGTTTCACTCTGAACATTAGAAATCATTAGAATAAGGAATGTTTCTGATAACAACTAAGAATGTAGACATGCAAGATCACAGCATACTTTCATCCATCCATGGACAGAAGAATCTGTTCTGTCAAAGTACAGCATTTAACCACAAAAAGTAGAAATCATGACAACTTCTATGGTAGCAGCTGACAGTGTTGACATCTACAAGCCACTGTAGGTTTCCCAGATCAGCAACAAGTTCAATTCTAATCATTATAAAAAGTCTAGTAAATGCATAGCCTGTGCATCAGATTATAAATACACTACTGTTAAAATTTTTGGAGTTTTTGGAATTTTTTTTTAAATCAAAATATAATTATCATCTTAAAATATCAACATATTCTTACATTAAGAAACAATTACTAGACAAGTTCAAATTATTGTCTTGTTTTAATAACTCAAAATTAAGAGTTTTTGCTTAAAATAAGCAAAATAATTTGCCAGTGGGGTAAGTAAAATAATCTTGAATTAAGGTACGGTAAGAGATACGGTAAGAAACAAAACTGAATGTGGAGGATTTGAACTGTGATGATGATTGACAGGATGCACGTAACTAAGCGTCAGAGTCCGTTATAGATGACGAAGTAGTATGTCCCGAAGCTTGCATACTCTTCTGCTACACACTCAAAAGTATGTACTTTTTCTTCACAAAAAGAGTACATACTTTTAGGTCATAATATACATAGGCCAATTGTGGACGCAGCATCTCAGATAGGGTTGGGCGATAAAACGATAACGATAATTATCAAGATATAATTTTCCTCGATAAAACGCTAACAACAGTTTGACCAATTCTCGGTATAATGCTTACGCGCTATGCGTAATGCTGCGCATGCGTATTGCAGACCGGGCTTCTGGGTACTGCACGCGCTGCTGTTTACAGTCAGTGGCTGACAGGCTTGGAGGATCGAAGTGAAGTGGAGCGATAAAAAGGAGCGATAGTGAAGAAAACTAAGAGCTTACGACCAGCTCGGAGGACCTGAATAGCGGTGACAAGTTAGTTCGCTCAACTTCAATGGTTTGGAGATATTTTGGCGATCCCATCCGACATAAAATAGCGATGAAGGCTACGTGGACTGCATGCTTATCATAGGTACACGTTCACCACACGGAATTTAATTATTAAATGATCGTGCTTCTTCTAAGTTCTTCCATATAACATTGAGCCCAACACAGCGGTAAATTTACATTAACTTCATTCACACACAGGTTTATTACCTTGTTAGTTGCGGTGGGTGACTTACAACAAGCTAACGCTACCTAACTATAATCACTAAAATATCGGACTTGTACATCGCTATCATAATTGTTTGTCTTTGGTGATGTATTAATGACTCAGCATCGCCTGTATCAAAAGAGAAATAATGTCATCTGGTGTTTAAAATAAATAAAATAGACTAGACAGCCCTTACTGGAGATCCACAAATACTGAACTTTGCTCTCTCCCTCCTCTCGCGGCCAGCCCACTGTCGGTGAGGTGTGTGTGTGAGAGACAGATATGCACAGGGGACCTTTTTTGTTTGTTTTTTTTGCCCGTTTGCGTTTTTAGTGTTTTACTACTTACACGATAAAGTAATGATATTATTGATATACAGTGTAGAGTACAAAAAAGCTGACCACAAATAATATTTTAATAAATAAATCTACCTTAGTTTTAATAAATTGTTCACCTGTTTGGGAAGTGTTTGTCATGTTTTGACAATAAAGGATAGTTTAAAACCACAGTTAACTGTCTATTTTCTACATCTTTCACTCAGGAGCAAAAATTTGCTTTTAAACTGTAAAGAAATAAAGATTTTACATTTATTGTGATATTTATCGATAGATATGGAAAATTATATCGCAATAATTTTTTTGGGCCATATCGCCCAGCCCTAATCTCAGATGTTTCTCGTCGCTCTGCATACGTCATTTTCATCACTCTGATTGGTTTTAGGTCTATCCAATTGCGCCCAGAGGCATTTGAGCGACGTCTGTTGGTGACGCCCCTTTGGAAATTATTTTTCTATGAAGCTTTGCCAGACCATAAGTCAGTTACTACTGAGAATGGTCTGGTTTTAACCAGGCTACAATAACTCAGTGTAACAAGAGAATGTCACAAAAGGTAAAAGCTAATCTCAAGTCATCTTTAAAGGTGATCCACCCCACACCCCTGCTCTCAGATCCTGCTCTCAGAGAGGATAACGATACACTGACACAAGACTAGACAAACCATCAGAAACTTCCTGTAGCATGTAAAAGAAACCTTTCGTTTTTAGAAGCCAGTTAAATAGAAAACACTGAAAATGGAAGTGGTCAACATCAAGATGAGAAAACTCCTCACAGTGCATGAAACATTCACATTGGGTTGTGGCTAATAAAGCATCTTGGCCAAAGTAAAAGTAGTTAAAAATTCTCAATTAGATGATTAGGATTTTTAAATTATGCATTGTGTGTAAAAGTCATTACCTATTTATTAACATTCCTCATGCATTAATTTCCAATGAGTAAAACACCCAATGCCATCCTAGGTTAATTATCTGTGTTAGTCATCGTTTTAGAGTTCAAGAAATACCTGAACGGTCTCTGATAACCAGGTTTCTGCCTCCCTTTAGGTTGATGGTGAGGAGATACTGGACTTTCTGCTGTGTTAGAGCACTTTGACTTTCATTTAACCCTTCTGAGCTCTGAAGAGTAGTGTGTAAAAGACAGTCAAGGCTGGATTATTATTATTATTATTATCATTATGTCTTTAAACAACACTTTGCCCATTTAAAATACTCACATTTCGTTCATGGTCTGTCAAGGAAAACGCATCAAAGTCACTGGTTTCATTGGGAATGTCCTAAGGGAGAGATTAAGATGTAAAATCAGAAAGTTCTGCATTACTTTGCCTCTTCTACACATTTAAATTCAGGGCAGAACAGTTATGATTAATCATCTTCTATCAAGCAAACATTAACATACAGTAAATGGTAAAATGAGGATTTGGCAACATGCTTTTTTTAAATGTCTAATAGCAGACTATTTAGTCCTAAATGATATACTGCATAGTCCAAGTGTTAAATGAAGACGTATTAATTATTTATTTTGAGTTGCATTCTTGAATTATTAATTAATTTGAGCATTAGTAGCTACCAATCATCCTACTTTGCTTGATTTATGTTTGTTTACTTACTTATTTTTGTATTTTGTTGTCATTTCTATTGATGGAAATTTCTAGTGATCAGATTGGCAGATTAATTAATTGTCTATTTTATTATTTGTTATATTTTAATATTTAAATGTCATCATTATCATCATCTTCAGCTTATCCGGGGGCCGGGTCGTTGGTGGAAACGGTCTAAGTAGAGACGCCCAGACTTCCCTCTCCCTAGACACTTCCTCCAGCTCTTCTGGGGGAATACCGAGGCGTTCTCAGGCTTGTCCTAGGGTCTTCCCCGGGGTCTCCTCCCGGTGGGACATGCCCGGAACACCTCCCGGGAAGTTGTCCAGGAGACATCCGAGACAGATGCCCAAGCCACCTCAGCTGGCTCATCTCGATGTGGAGGAAAATCTGCTCTAAACTTTTAGAAGGTTATATCGGTGCTACGTATTTGGAACCACTAAAAGGTTCTATATAGAAGTATAGTTGAGTATACTCCAAAGAACCTTTAATGCTAAAAAGGTTCTATAATGACAAGAAAGAACCCTTGGCACTTAAAAAGGGTTCTATATAGAACACTGCAAAAAACTCATGTCTTATTTAGTATTTTTGTCTTGTTTCAATATCTAATAATTATTACATTAAGAAACAATTACTAGACAAGTAAAAATTGTCTTGTTTTGAGTAAAAAAATACAATGTAAAATAATTTTGTTTTAATCAAGCAAAGTGGCAGAGGGCCAATATTATACTGAAATATGTTCAGTTGTATACTGCATATACTAAGAAAATCTGGATTTTTAAAAAATGTAAACATTAAACAGATTAGAACCTTTTAAGGTTCTTCTATATAAGAACCTTCTCTTCTAAGAGTGTATACTGAGCTCCTCCCGAGTGACTGAGATGTGAACCCTATCTCTAAGGGAGCGCCCATGCATCCACTCTGTGGAGAAAGATCATTTCGGCCGCCTGTATCCGGGATCACGTCCTTTTGGTCATGACCCACAACTCATGACCACAGGTGAGAGTAGGAACGTAGATCGACCGGTAAATCGAGAGCTTACAGCTCAGCTCCTTCTTCACCATGACAGACCGGTACATCGACCGCATTACAGCGTTATCACTCGTGAACAAGACCCCAAGATACTTGATTTAATCTGTTTAATGTTTACATTTTTTAAAAATCCAGATTTTCTATGTATATGCAGTATACAACTGGCCCTCTTCCACTCTGCTCGATACGATAGATATAAAAAAAAATCCTTTGAAAACATATGTATCTAATAATTCCATATTAGAGTGGTTTTGAAGATCAAAATACTTTTGTCTGTGGTCAACGAAAGAAATTTGTGTGGGTTTTACATTCAAGTAATAGGTTATTTTCTCCACTGGTTTTGAGGGTCTCTCCTGAACGCTGGGTTTTGATGGGCATGCCGCGCTGGAGACTTGGAAGTGTGAACCGTGTCCTTTAAATGTCAAGTCAAGAGAGTGAACAGTGCTATTTGAGATTCACAGGCCTACGGACGGCCTTACGTTTTGGTAGCCTGTCTAGAACACATAGCCCCGAGACCTTGGGCTTTGCGAGTCCTGGCCCATACATGTCCGAGTCTGATCCCGATCCCAAATCGCAATGAACCAACAAATAAGGGATTCTCCAGCCTGTGACAGCGTGCTAAAGGTATGTTCTCTTAGACATATAATCAAAACGATCTATAACAATGCAATACAATTACATATTAAAAAAACACGCTTTACTCACAAGTTTGTTGCATCATTGCTGTTGGATTAAATATAGAAGAAATAGCATTGTGTTTTAATTTCAATATGTCTGCAAATCCAGCATCGACCTGACACTTGTTACAAACAATTCCGAGGTGAAATGAAGTGAACACCAGTGTTTCCCACACACAGACTAATTTGTGGCGGTCCGCCACATAATCAACACAGGCCAACACATATTGCTTCGTCATTATTTTTTGACGCTATTTAAAAGACGCACGCATATTCGTTTAGTTGCATAGCTCTCCCCCCGCCTCTTGTGCCACTCTCTCTCTTTCTCTCTCTCTCTCTCTCTCTCACACACACACACACACACACACACACAAAGTGCGTTGTCGCCAGCTACAGAGATTTATGTCGCTAGTGGGCATTCCCACTACAGGATGCCTATAAACGTCATTAAATAGTACTGTTTTTATCACTAGTGTTTTGCAGAACACTGCAAGTTATTAGAATACATACACACTGTATAGGTAGGTAGACCATATCATATTAGGTATAGGTAGACCATATTAGTCTCGGCAGTGCCAACTCACACATTTGTCGTGAGACACACACATTCAGGCTCTGCTCTCACCGTCTCACTCTGGCCAAGAAAATCCCAAAACATTTTGATATGAAACAAAGTCTAAGCTTTTCACTAAGTTTTGATACGAAATTCAAACAACAAATAGCGTTTAGACGCACAGTTAAAACCAGAGCCGTTTAATAACAAAGATGTGACGTGTTCATCTCGCGGCGGCGCGCACGGCCACGTGATCACAGCGTTCTAAACCAGCATGTGTTAAATAGACAACAGCTTCACTATACAGGTATTTGCAGCGATTTTTGGTAAACCGCATAGTGAGCATTGATTATTACATCAACCGCTTTTACAGTGTCATTTTAAAATGGAGAGTGATGGAGATGCAACATTGCAATGTTATGCTCTTCTTGTACTTACTATCATAGTCAAATGTTACAATACACGTTAACTGTTTTTAAATTAAATACATTTTATTAAATAAACTATATTTTAGTTTTGTGATATTTATTGAATATTTTGAAGAGATCTTTTGGTACTAAATACTATTTGTGCAATAATTATGGTCCACTTAAAATATTTTTCTTCTAATATTATATTATTTATATTACAATTAGTTAAGTAATTAAGGTTAAAATAGAGAATTCCAATGGAAAGAGGCAAATTAGAGTCATGTTGTGGCGAAAAAATAATAATTTTGTACCACACATTGCTTTCGAATCTGTGGGAAACACTGGAAAACACATACAATTTATTCCCCACGTGAGCCTGCACTTCATTAAAAATAAAGTTTAACTCATTCCTAATATTAGGATCCAAAGGTGTTCTTCCACAACCAGGAATAGCGCAATATTCTTCGGCATGTTTATTGCTGCTGGTTAGCAATCCAAGCAACTCCACGAGTCAGTGGGCGGGGCTACTGAATTAGACATGCTCATTATTCTGTGGAGGCGTGTTTCGCCAGATGAAGCACACGATCGTTTTCTGGGCCTGGTGTCTATAAAAGCTTTTCTTTGACTAACAAGGAAGTTAAAACGTACAGGATATTCTTATATTACCATGACCTTTTATATATCAAAAGCTCAAGTTAAAAGTTGATTTCCCAATTCATCACCCCTTTAAACAAACATGATCCTTCAGAAATCATTCTAATATGCTATATTCGTTTGGTTCTTGCTTAAGAAACATTTATTTTAATTTTTATCAATGTAAAAAAAAATTGCTCTGTTTCATATTTTTGTGGAAAACATGATGCACTTCTTTCAGGAATTCTTTGATGAATGCAAAGTTTAAAAGAGCATTCGTTTGAAATATAAATATTTTTCAGTTATTTTAAAATATTGCTGAAGAGTAGTGCATATTGTATGTAGTGAAAATAATTAGAAAACTTTGAGATGACTTACCATGTCCTCAGCGGACCCTGCAATGAACATTTCAATTGAAGAAAAGCGTTCACGCTCAGTAGGTGAAGAAATGCAGACTCTCTCCTCAGGTGTAGTGCTGACTGACTCCGTGTTGCTCCATGTACACACTTCATCTGAAGCTCGGCCAGGAGGAATCGGTCTTCCTGCTCTACTAAGGGCTGCAGACACTTTATCTGAGGGGTTCTTTGGTCTCTGACCAGGCGATTTCCTCTCTGCAGGCACAGGTGCCATCTGTATTTCTGTAGGTGGAGGTAAAGGTCTAGTCACTGAATCTAATTCATCTATGTACCATGTCGTGGCTCGCGACCGCTTATCAGTTTCCACTGGAACTGTAAAGTCGGTAGGAACCGATTTCTCTGATGGCGCTGGGCTGCAAGAGTATGGCATGTCAGCGACACTGAACTGCTCAGAAAATGCAAGACTGGAGGTTTCACTTGCGGTATCATCCAAGTCACCTGGACCCTCCATGTTTCCAAAGAAGACAGAGTCTTGACCTGGGGTCCTGGGATCATCCTGCAAACCCTGCATGGCGTGGGGATGAAATCTGATGTCTGGAACTGACATACTCCTCCTGTATTTTAGAGGGGTCTTTTTCTTCTTCCCCTGAGCCTTCTTTCCAATCTTCAGATTAAACTTGGCTCTTTCACGGAAATTGGGCCATCCTTTCTTCTTTTGCTCCATTGTGTTTGTGGATGAGTCAACCCTTCAGCTGAAATTAGACAACTGTCAGGCAAAAGACAAGCAATGTGTGTTAGACAGTGTAAAAGAAAAACAGTGTCAAGTGTCAAGTTACAAATGAACAGTTTAAACAATCAAAGTAAAACAATGTGAACTTACACTACAGTTTAAAAGTTTGGGGTCACTAAGATGTTTTTAAAGAAATTAAAACATGAAAATAATCAAAAGTTACATTAAAGAGGCATTAAAGTAAATGCTGTTCTTTTAAATGATCTTTAAAAAAACTGAATAGAAAGAAAAATGTGTTGCGTCTCAATATTAAGCAGCTAAACTGTTTTCAACATTGAAAATAATAATGTTTCTCTAAAGGATCATCATGGGACAAAGACTGGAGTAATGATGCTGAAAATTCAGCTTTATCATCACAGGAATAAAATGACATTTTACCATAAATTAAAACAGCAAACAGTACATTACATTATTGTAATGTTTCACAATTTTATTATTACACAATTTTTCATTAAATAAATACAGTCTTGATGAGAATAATAGACTTATTTCAAAATCTATTGGAATGAACAACTTTGGAATGAAAGTGTAGATTCTAAAAAAGTTGTTAGCTGTAAATTAGCTACAAAAATTAACTAGAGAGGATTGTTTAAAATAACAATATATTACATATTACTCAAAAGTTATTATAAGTACATTATTATTATTATTATAAAAATGGCCTTATATGTAATTGTATACAAATCAGTTGTTAATTTTAATCCTGAATATTACAGTAATGTACCAATTGACTGGCTCCCTGCATAATTTACAGCATTTCTTATGAGATTTTTTTCTTTAAGAAAAACTTACATGTACAGTAAATAATATACACCAATCAGGCATAACATGAATAAAATGAATAACACTGATTATCTCTTCATTACGGCACCTGTTAGTGGGTGGGATACATTAGGGCAGCAAGTGAACATTTTGTCCTCAAAGTCAATGTGTTTGAAGCAGAAAAAAAATTGCCAAGCATAAGGATTTGAGCGAGTTTGAGTAGGACGAAATTGTGATGGCTAGACTACTGGGTCAGAGCATCTCCAAAACTGCAGCTCTTGTGGAGCTTTTCGGTCTGCAGTGGTCAATATCGATCCAAAAGTGATCCAAGGAAGGAACAGTGATGAACCGGTGAGAGGGTCATGGGTGGACAAGGCTCATTGGCTCACACGTGGGGTCCAATCAAACAGACTGTGGCTCAAATTGCCAAATTAATGCTAGTTCTAATAGAAAGGTGTCAGAAAACACAGTTCATCAGTTTGTTGCGTTTGGGACTGCATAGCGGCAGACCAGTCAGGGTGCCCATGCTGACCCCTGTACACTGGCGAGTGCCAACAGTGGGCATGTGAGCATCAGAACTGAAACACGGAGATATGGAAGAGAAGGTGGCCTGGTCTGATGGATCACATTTTGTTTTACATCATGTGGATGGTGCGTCACTTTCCGTCCGTGTGGAACACATGGCACAGGATGCACTATGGGAAGAAGGCAAGCCAGCGGAGGCAGTGTGATGCTTTGGGCAATGTTCTGCTGGGAAAACTTGGGTCCTGCCCTCCATGTGGATGTTACTTTCACTTAATTGTTTATTGCAGCCCATTGTCATCATTATGTTCTGTTAGTTTCTTTATCGTGGACTTTTAGTTCATCTTCTTTCTCATCATAATAGCATTCCATAACTACTATGGAAGTCAATAGCTACCCTCAACTGGTTTGATTACCAACATTCTTTCAAAGATCTTCTTTTGTGTTCAACAGAAGAAAGAAACTCATACAGGTTCGGAACAACTTGAGGGTGAGTGGCACTGGTGGTAGGCTACCCATACTCCTGTTAGCAGTATTTTTGGTTACTTGTTGGGGTACATGATGCTCACTTTTCGGCAAAGATAGTGAACTACTTCTGATTGTAAACGATCGCATGATGTTGGGCTGCCCTTCATTTTTTGCATCCTTTATTGTATTCCTTATATCTTGAGCAGCTCCATTTCTGAGCATAAAACATTTCTGTAGTACATTAGATCCATTCTGAAGTCTGAAGAGCATTCAAACAGTATGTTGAGGGTGTCCAATCTTGCTCCTAATGTCCAGCAGTTTGGCCACAACACACCTGTCTGGAAATTTGAGTAATCCTGAAGACCTAGAATTACTGGTTCTGAATAGGATTGGAGATAAACACATTTGCAGGACAATGAGCCTTCCAGTAGTAGGTTTGGACACTGTGATGCTTTTCAGGAGAAACGGACAAACACACAGATACTGTCAACGGTTCACACTTTGACACGAAACAGCCGTTATGCAGAGCATAAAGGCATGCGTGTAAACTGGAAAATATGCAGAAAAAGAGCTGGATACATTGTCTTTGTGGTGGAACTGTGAAGAGTGTCACACATCTGAAGGCTATCACATGACAGTGCAGATCACTATGACATGCTTTACATGTCTAGATCATCGAAGAAGTGTAAAAAAGTACTGAGAATATTTATTTTAGTCATGGTATGGGTACTGAAAAGTAAATGAAAAAGTAAAAGTGTAAAATGTGTCTGCCATTTCGGATCATTTAATTATATTTAAATGTAATACTTTTTATTATACATATGTAAAGTAAAAGGTTTTGAAAATGGTTCTCATGTTCTCATTAAAGTAAGTTTGATGCACAAAAATTTGAAAAGCAAAAACATTTCATAATGTCCTTAGGACACATCAGCAGATTAAGCAATTCAATTGTTAGCTCAGGAAGTTTTGGTGAGCAAAAAAAAAGCATTTGGATGTGTGTCTAAATTGTAGGTAGCAAACAGTACATTTAAATGTTTAAGAAGTCAAATTGACTATAACAGTCATTTGAACTGCTTTGTTAGGCTGTTTGAACTTTTAGTTAAATTATTTTCATCCATGACTTCTTGGTCATATCATTTTTAGCGTATCAGTTTTGCCTTAAAAATGTAAACAAGCAAAACAACGAGGGTTTTAGTTTCAACAGTACTTCAGT
Organism: Pseudorasbora parva; assembly: GCF_024679245.1. Lineage (NCBI taxonomy): Eukaryota > Metazoa > Chordata > Actinopteri > Cypriniformes > Gobionidae > Pseudorasbora > Pseudorasbora parva. The sequence continues at coordinate 37,425,639 of NC_090187.1, read as the reverse complement.
AAATAACTTTCATTACTAAAAGTTCAAACATCCAAACAAAGGGGGGAAAAAAATAGAAAAAAAAAAACTCCAGAGGCCTACCAGCAACATCCATTTATGTACATTTCTTTCGTCAGTAACAATTTAAATGATTAATTAGATAATATGAATTTGCATCATACTACAAACAAATGTTCAAGAGGGGTAAAACACTCTTGTTGATGTAATTGGCAGCTTAAATGATTAGGACAATTGGACAGCAGTAACGTAAAGTTTGAGACTGTATCATTACTGCAAATAGCTAAATATTCAGGTTTGCACACTTAAGTAGCTCAATAGACTATGTGTACCAGTAGAGCAATCATTTATTATGTATTTACACCAGTAACAACATTTGTAGCAGATGTATTTTGACAGAAACTATGTTACAATGAAAAAAAGTACTTTAGAACAGGCGTGGAGGCCTTATCTCTTACCTCTTTCCAGATAAATTACTGGACGTGTTTTCTTGTAGAAGACATGGCTGAAAACAGCATTAACCTTTCACATCCATCTGTAAGTGGCAGTAGTGCTCATGGTAGTGCTGTCTGCGGGGAGACCTTTCTGCTTGAACCGGTTTGTCCTTCCCGGGCGGAGTTAAGACTAGTTCTGCAGCAGCTACCGGAGTTTCGGGTAGTTTGCGTGCTTAGCGCGTTTTGTTTACATTCTTCCAAAATAGATACTTTAAAATATCAATGAACTCAATCTCAATTCAGTGGTGTTCATTTGCATTTTTCAGATTTATATGTATGTATGTAAAATTTGGTTGTTTGCGTTTTTCCCCCCCCCCTTTTCCTTAAAAACATATCTGAAATAACTAGTTTCCAATGCTTCTTGGGATTGAACCTGTTACGCTTGTAGCTTTACGACACCACTTACCTGCATGCAGTGCCACCTGCTGGATCATTCTCATATTGCATGTCCACGACGTGTGCTCACATTTTGTCTGGATCTATTATACTTTGAAACGCATTAAACGCAATACAAAATGTTTTCAGTTAATGAGTTAATAATAATTAGGATTTTCTGGGCTTAGTCTTTTTTTTAAGTTCCTTTTCTCTTCCTATTTGTTAAAAAAAGGTGTTATTTTTGTTCTTTTTATGAATAGACTATTCCTTTAAAAAAATGAGTGAAGCAATTCAGTGGTGTAATCAGCATGTATAAAGCAACATGCATTAAGCTATCATATATTTCATATGACAAGAAAACAATAAAGTATAGGCTGTCAAATTATTGCGTCCAAAAATAAAAGTTTATGTTTATGTGTGTGTGCACGGTGTATATAAAAATATATAATTTATTTATAAATATAAATATTATATTATATATATTTTTTCTTCTTCTTTATATGTCTTTATATGTGCGCACACACACACATTTGAGAAATATTTGCATGGTCTATACGTTATATAAACTTATAGACCAGGCAAATCTCTCTCTCTTTCTTTCTTTCTTTCTTTCTCTCTCTCTCTCTCTCTCTCTCTCTCTCTCTCTCTCTCTCTCTCTCTCTCTCTCTCTCTCTCTATATATATACTTTTTTAAATATATACACACGTGTGTATTTATATGTACATAATAACTATACACAGTACAAACATAAACACAAACTCTCTCTCTCTCTCTCTCTCTCTCTCTCTCTCTCTCTCTATATATATATATATATATATATATATATATATATATATATATATATAATTAATATATGATGTGCTGTAACTTCTTTATTATTAAATCAGAAGGTTGTAGATTTTTTTTTAAGAGTTCTATATACTTTTATTTTACTCAGCTTATTTCAAGAATTTCTTAGTGCTTCTCCAGGACTTCATATGTGTATAAAATGAATCAAACTGTAAAAAAAAAAATATTTGATCAAAAAGTTATGATAACATAGCCTATGTTTTTATATAGCTTTAACTCAACGTTATTTAAGCCATTATCAACTTTTTGTATAAGTTATACAAGATTCAACTCATTTTTTTAAAGTGAGTTGAATGTAATTTAAGTTGAAATGACTTAACCATCCAAGTTGACTTTAACTTTTTTTATATTCTATAAACAAATACATGTAATTTCAAATATCTCTTCTATTTTCTGTTGTCTATTTTCTGGTCTATATGTTTAATATAAGCCTAAACTAGATCATGGACAAAACATTAACCAAATTCTGCACTGAAGTTCCATGTGCACTGGCTGTGTGTTTCTCAGAGATGCAGCATGAAGGCACGTAGAGTGAGTATTTGAGGGTACAATGAGGTTTTTAATAAAGCGGACAGATTCTAATGTTTGGGACTTCACATGTGGACAAAGTCTACTCAAATTCAAAGAATTGTTCACTTCAGTTTGCACAGAATAAGCGAGAGAACCTATGTTACACAATAAAAGCCAATATCTTTACTTTAGTGAATGCAGAATACAAATTTGTACAACAATCTCTAGCATAATATCTTAGTCATTCAATAAAAAGTTCACTAGAATATTGTATAATGAAGATAAAACAACACATTCAAGGGAAATATAATGCAGATTAACTTAAAGTTCTCTCTCATGTTTTACTCTTTTGTTGTTGTTGTTGTTGTTGTTGTTGTCCTTTTTTTTATCCTTTCTGAAACATCTCGTTTCAGTTATGGCAACAAAGTCCAGCTTGTGCCGCCAAACGGTTTGAGCATCCAAACCGCAAACAGCTTCTTGAAGTGAACTAGTAACTACAAACAATTACCAAATACATAATTCTGATTTAGAAAAGCCATAAAGCAAAGCAGTGTACTCTTGCACAGCAAAGTGAAGAAAGTAAGCAACAAACAACTGTTGTTTCCTCTTTATCCCTTCCTTTGACATTCAACAGTTCGTGACGCACCAACGGATCGGCCTCCTCCCTTCAGATCTCTTATGTATTTCTCATGTGCATTTATAGGGACCCCTGATGTGAGGGTGATTCAAAGTGTGATGAGTGATATCAGATTGGATTCTGAACACCAGCAACTCTTTGGAATAAGGCTCTAATTGTGCATGTAGCAGAGAAACTCCCTGATTCCTAATCAAGCACTAATGTTGAGTGTTTGTGTGTGCATTCACCGCAGCGTGAAAATCCTGCATGTGTTTAATCCTCAGTGCTTTCAGAACACTGGGCTGGCATTATTGCTTGTCTACCCTGAAAAGCTTTGATTGCGATCGACTCTAAAAGATTTTGACAGACATCGTAAAACTTTCTAATGGGTTTCCAAGTGTTTCAAACAAAGCTCGTACATGTGAGATTAAGTCTAAAGCTATACCTAAAGCAGTGTTTGCATGGCTCTTGTGGTTGTCATATTTAGTCAGTGTGCCTTTATTTGTTAAAGGGATAGTTCACCCTTTGATGTCTCAGTTAATGAATATGGATGGACCCCGTTAGCTGTAATTGAAAAATAAATAAATGAAAAAACAGTTGAAACATTCTTTAAGATATCTTCTTTTGTGATAGTCATACAAATTTGTCCTGACTTGTTGAGTAAACGATGACAGAATTTCGGGGTGAACCATCTCTTTAATATGCAAGCACTTAAGGACAAAGGGTTAACAGTCATTTTCTCATTCATGAACTAGGCAACATTGTATGATTAATGGGCATGTATATAGTATAATATGCATGGTTTTATTTTTTTTCTCCTCTCAATTTATCTTATTTTTCATTAAGAATTCCTCTTTTAATGTGAATGCCTTGTGCTCCTGGCTATGTGTGGGTCGGGGACTGCATAGATTAATATCAGCTTATTGCCAGTTGCTGTGGCGCTCAAGAGGGCAGGGGTGGGGTGTGCACAATTACCGAATACATAAGAAATCTGAAAAGGAAAGCATCCGATGGCAAACTTGAACATACAAACTTTTTGTGCAATCCAGTAGAGATATCATGTCCAAGTTTGTTTGCATTGTCTAGTAATTCCATCTTTAGCTGCTGAATCCCCTGACGCTTTGCCACCTGAGGAGCAGTGCGGTGTGATGCAAGCCGGAGGCCACTGCTACCAAACAAACAGCCACACGTGAAGAGCCCCGCCACGGGGAGATTTGCGCACACACAGAGCGAAACGCGACGCCAGAGAAAGCTACAGCACCCCCTCTTGTCCAGCAAAAACAGAACGTTGCGACTGATGCCTCCTTAAGGTGTCTCCTTTACATTAGGAAATCTATAGATGAGCCAATTCACAAAATAACTTGAAAGGTGTTCTGTACATTGTATGCATGTAGGTATGAATTAGGGTTACTTAAAGATATGGTATTTACAATTTCTGAAATGAATTGCACAGGTTTTCAACAAAATGAGCTTTCTTGATGCCTGTAAAGAGAAATGTGTCTTGTACTGGATATCGATGAATAGTGCATCTAAGCCGTGATGGGTTAAAGTAGGCAGTGTGTTCAGCAGCTGCAGGCTAATCCCTCACAAAACACTTGTAAGAAACGCGACCATATTTTTTTCTTAGCATGACGAGTATCATTTTACAAAACAAATTAGACAGCTGAGCCTGAATCATACAGCTCTGTTGTTACAATTTCTTATGGACAGACATTCACCACCATTAAAGGGTAAACGACCCAAAAATGACCTTCTTGGACAAAAAAAAAACACTTTGATTATTACCAGTAATAGTCAGATTTGAAGAAAGTACAGTATAGTTAACAAAATAGTAAATATTAACCAGTGAATACTCTACTTAATAAGGATCTCGCCTTGTAAACTTGGCAGTAATCCACAAAAATATACTTTTTCTTGAATCTGGTGAAGGTACAATACATACGTACTTACACCAAAAGTGATATATATTAAAGTCGCTATGTACATAACAAAAGAAAAAAAGGTTTGGCTCAAATCTTTAATTTACAAACAGAACAGCAAGTGTTCATGGCTTTAGATATCGTTTCAAGATCTGCTTTGCATGTTAATCGTTTTCCAAGGTTTGTAACAACGCACACTATGACAGAACTAATATGAAACAAACATCGAGAGAGAAATGCTGAAAATTCCCAACCTACAGTACGACAAAATTACATAGAGGCTTTGGCTTGCGTTACCATTGAGTTGTTGGAGCTGCATGAATGTACATTGACCAATGGCGGCTACCTTTTCTCTTCCTATTTGTTAAAAAACAGCAAATAAAAAATAAAAAAAAGATTTTAAAATTTCATTGACAACCAGTCTAAATTTAGAGACATTTTAATTTCCTTGACTAATGTCTTAACTGAGGTGAAATGTGATCTCATTTTAGATAACAAGCCTTCCCTCGTGTTAAAAAAAAGAAAAAAAAAAACTGATTGGAATCTATCATCAAATACCTTTAAATAAATTAATAAGTGATATACTTCATATAAGGGCGAGTGCAGATACAGATTGTTTAATACATGAGCCCAACAGGCAGGAGCCTTCGGACAGAAAGCCGCCCCTAAACTTTCTTTGATTGTTTGTAAATTCAACAGCAAAAACAGCTACAAGTGTCAAACTGCACCAGTGACAACCATTATCGAAAATGTTTTCTTCATACATTGGACTCTCGCACAATGCAATTTGCATCAAGTACCTGATAACACCTGTTTTGTGAGTACACCATTCATTCTGACTGCTCGACCCGAGAATTTCTCTCTATCTCCTCTCATCTGTTAAACTCCGATATGTCAGGACATTTTCGATTTCTTTCCCCGTCCACCTACTTACAAAAAAAGTGAAATGACATTAAATTATAACAATAGAATAATAACAATAATGACCCTCCCTGCTGTCACTTCTCTCTCCCTTTCCCCCTGCCCAGCCCTGCGTGTGACTGACTGGCTGTCAGGCTCCAGACAGCTTTATGTCACCCAGGTGTCCATGCGCATGCGCTTGACCGTGGGGCTCTCCCTCTCTTCGCCCCCGGCGGCCGGTGGTCGACCCAGGCCGAGAGGAGAGTGGAAATCGGGCCTGTGATCCTCTCGGTCGCTTCCGTCGTAGGAGGAGCAGGAGGAGCTGAGGCTGTCGACGGGCGAGCGGCCCATGTCTGGACGGCCAGAGGGAGGCTGCTGCTGTTGCTGGGGCGGGAAGCCGGATGGGGTGACGCGCTCGCGTGGAGGAGAGATGGGCTCGGATTTAATGTTGACATTCTGGCTGGTGTTGATGGAGAGATTTGAGCCCTGAGGTAAGTGGCCGCCACCTCTGAACAAAGAGAGGAAATTACAAAATGACAAATTAGTACAAGTGCATAAAATGCTAACACTTTACATAAAGGTTTCATTTGGGTAACACTTTAGTTGGTAACACTTTATTTTACAGTGTTCTTGTTACATAAAATACATGTACTTACTAGGACTGTCAAAATTAGCGCGTTAATAACGCATTAACGCAAATTCATTCTAACGGCACTACATTTATTAACGCAGTGCGCATTTTCTGTTTGATCCGTGGCGTTGCCTGTAGCTGGAGAAATTGAGATAAGCCATAGACGTAAAGTGAAATTAAATAGTCACACCAAGCCAAACATGTGGATATGCTGTACGCAGACACACAAACACACACTTGCTGTATATTCTAACCCCTATCTCTAACCCCATCACAGATGCAGTAGCAAAAATTAATAGGGAAAGAAAAGGGTTAACATTAAAATGTCCATTCTAAACCCAAAAGTGCAGTTATTGCCTACAAGCTACCATATTTTCTGTTTAACTTTTATTAGACTCCAGGTCGAAAGAAAAGTGCTTTTTTTACACTGAGCACATTCTCTGCAGTCCAGCAAGCTCACTCATGCTCATGTCCGAGGTAAATCATTAACACCATCCCCACTTACAGTACATGCGTTTTACTGAAGTAAGTACATTACAATCGGCTAAAACGAATATGCAGGTTACTTTTCTGAACAAGAGTCCTCCCAAGCCCGTGTTTCTCACACTGTTCACGTGAATCACGGCCCAGTTCGGCACACACACACGCACACAAAATACCGGCAGTTAAATAGGGAACGTACATCTCTTAAAAGGGCCACACTATATTCCTACTCGTGGAATATGGATCTCCTCCAGATATGCCTAAGCTTAAATATAATTTTTAAGCTTAGGCTTAAGAGACATGAACAAGTTCTTTGATAAAAATATATGACCTTTAATGCATGTCTAGTCTTCATACTTTATTATTGATTATTATTGAATAAGTATGGTTTCACTAATAATAAACGTACATTTGCATAAAGCATGCATATTTGTCCATACCCATGTAGATTAGTGTAAAAAACGTAATTCAAACTTAATTTAAGATACATTTACAAAGGATAAAAATGTGCAATTAATTTGCGATTAATCGCGAGTTAATTCGTGACAATCATGCGATTAATCTCGATTCAATATTTTAATCGATTGACAGCCCTAGTACTTACCATAGTAATAATAGCAAATGATGCCTAATTACATGAAACTAACCCTGAACTAATCTCTTATCCTACCCTAACCCAATAGTAATTACATGTAGTTAACTAATATTACTCAGTACTTAAATGTAATGTAAATGTATAAACGTGTAATTACACTGTGAAAATTACACCTTAAAATAAAGGGTAACCATAAAGAGTTACCTTCATTTGTTAACACAGTTAACATGGACTTAGAATGAATAATACCTCTACAGCGTTTATTAATCTTAGTTAATGTTCATTTCAACATTTACTAATACATTATTAAAATCAAAATATGTATTTCTAACATTAGTTAATGCATTGTGAATTAACATGAAAAAACATTGTATTTTGATTAACTAACATTAACAAAGATTAATAAATGCTGTTAAAAATCCATTGTTAGGTAGCTAATGTTGACAAATATACACAAACTGCAAAAGTTATGTGCAAGTATGTAATGCTAAAATAGAGACCCAGATAGCCCAATAATGATATCCCACCCTCCATCTGTTTACTCAATGGCGCTCGTAGCAATAACAGCACCTGAATCATTTTAGAGGGTGGTATCTAATTAGAGCATGCCTGGCAGAATGTCAAAAACAGTTCACTAATGTTTGGATGGCACAACCACTGCGTTTAAATGAAAGCTTTCATTCACAGACTCTGGAAACATTTTAGAATCTTTTTTTCTGTCTGTGAGCCATGCCCTCTTCTGTTACATTGAACTATACAGACTTAGAAGTAAGTATAAAAATGTATAGCACTCTGTTACTCAGCTGTTCTATCTATCTATCTATCTATCTATCTATCTATCTATCTATCTATCTATCTATCTATCTATCTATCTATCTATCTATCTATCTATCTATCTATCTATCTATCTGTCTGTCTGTCTGTCTGTCTGTCTGTCTGTCTGTCTGTCTGTCTGTCTGTCTGTCTGTCTGTCTGTCTGTCTGTCTGTCTATCACAATTAAGCATGTTACCCCTGCCATTATGTGTGTTGATGTCTTCCATTTTAAAATGTAATTAATTCACATTATTATTTGCATTTATTTTCTTAATTTAAAGGAGTATAAATACCATCATAATAAATATGTATTAAATTTGGTTTAAATATTTAAAATACGTAATGTCCGTAAAATAAATGTCATCTTTTTTTTCTCTAAAAAGGAAGTGTGTAATTTGTGAACCTTTATTCTGCTAATAATAATAAAAAATTATATATATATATATATATATATATATATATATATATATATATATATATATATATATATGAATGAATGAATAAATAAATTGTTAAACAAACAAACAAACAAATACAATTTAATACATAAGTTCAAGATGCATTTACTTGAGAAGAACAAAATATTAAGATATGACCTATAAGATTTTTTTTTTTTTTCAGGAAAACATAACAAAAATCTGCATATCCCTGGTTTGCCTCTAGTATAACATAAAAAATACTTCAGCAATTTTTTTTATATTGTTTAATTGAAATTTTGACCTGGGCATCCATCCTTCCATTCTGCTTTCTACAAAATAAAAAATAAAAAATGTATGGCAACTAAGAAGATGTTTGACCTCATGCCCTGGCACAAGTGTTAGTAATCTGCGAACCTGTGTGTGTGTGTGTGTGTGTGTGTGTGTGTGTGTGTGTGTGTGTGTGTGTGTGTGTGTGCTTGTGTGTGACTGCACACATCTATGTTACTCACACCAGCGAGCTGAGAGCTGCCTGGCCCAGTTGATGCTGTTGCCATGCCGACATTGAGCCTATAGAGAGCCCTGGAGAGCCAAAGCCTTGCAGAGAGGAGAGCTCAGCACTGCTCAGGGAGTATTCTAGAGCAAAACAACACAGCAACAATCAACAACAGAGTTTATGAGTCACTCAAACACCTCTGCACTCACACATCAGAGTGTTTCAAGTATTTTTGTTAGGTTTATTATTGAGCTCCGAGCTAGAGGGTGTCATGAAATGTAGGGTCTTCCTCTTTTTTATTAAGCCACTCATAGAAGAATTAAAATGAAATCAAACCATGAATGAACGCATACATTACAAAGCAAAGAATTAGAGTAGGAGCCTGCGTGCGTGCGCGCATGTGTGTGTGTGCGTGTGTGGTTTATACTCACCAGAGTTGTAGGCAGTGGGCATGCCCGAGTAGACCAGGCCTTGTGGTGGCAGACTCGGGGTGGTGATGGAGACCACCGGTGTGGCCAGAGCCTGGGAACTGCTTATCCTCTGAGTGTTCTGCACACAGGACCAAATACACAAAGTTAATGAGATAGAAATCCCATCACAGATATGCAAGCAAACTTTATCCAACCATGTGAAGCCCTGATCTGGTGATACCATTTTCCACCAATAAGAGGCGCTGCAGATTCATTCTAGAAACAAATCAAATTGTTTTGCAGGATGCTATCAGTTTAACAGCTTTAATTCAGAAGTCCCTGGACAATATTAGAAAATATCATATCAAAAGTAAGACACTACAGAATGCCTTCTAAACATGGTATGTCTGTATACAAGTTTTGCTAAGGAATATACAGTGACCTGTGTTGACTTAAGCACAGGAATATATAGGAAAATAACAAATAAAATAAAAAACAAGCATTGAAACTCTCTTATGGGACCCTGAATTTGATTGCTCTGATTGATCAGAACAGAACTTTCTTCAGTGTGAACACAGTTTTGAAATTGCTTAGAGGTTGCTCAGGCTCCACTTTGTCATGTTTGTTTCTACTAAAGACGTTTCTACTAAAATACCTTAAAACTAAAAACAATTGTTGACATAGCAAGAGTATAGAGCTATAATATTATGAGGAAATGGTAGAATTTGCTAAGAAATATTTAAGTTTAAATTGAACTGAGTTTGACTGAAGACATTGTTTCGATCTTTTCTGAAACTCTGGAGTGATGCATGAGATAAATGAGGTCTTTTTCTCAAGATAGAAATGAGAGGCAGTAGACCTAGGGAAATGTCTTTAATTTGGTCTCCATTTAATGCCGCTGCTGTCTAGGAGACACAACTGATATTAATATTACTGATATCAAAGAGAGTTTATTTACTGGATATTGTGATGTACTAAATAAGGTAAATCTCTAATCCAAATAGTATCCAGCATGCAGTGAAATTAAATAGTCACCCCAAGCCAAACATGTGGACATGCTGTAAGCAGACACACAAACACACACTCGCTGTATATTCTAACCCTAACCATCACAGATAACTTTCTGCAATTTTTAGATTTTCAACAAAAAAAAAACATTTTCTCATGGGGACCACTTTTTTTAGGGGGGGATATTTCTGTCTTTGTGGGGACATTTTAACATAACATAGGGTACACCTGAACCACACACACACACACAATTTTTTGTGAATTGTGGGGACTTTCCATAGGCGTAATGGATTTTACACCATACAAACTGTACATTCTACTCCACTACACTGCCCATCACAGGAAACATTCATATTTTCAAAAAAACATAATTTAGTATGTTAATAAATCCATTTACATTGTAGGTAATCTCAGGCTTATATTACATTGTGGGTACTAGGCTTGGGCGGTATCCAAATTTTGATACCGTCATACCTCCTCCCTATTTTACCTCGGTATACGGTATTACCGTGAATAATTAAAACATTATGATGTAAGGCTCAGACAGCGTCAACAAACTGTTGGCTTGGCTTATATATATATATATAGGCCTATATTTTTATTTTATTTTTTACATTTGAGCCCCTGCCCCTGAGAAACTCTCTGCACGTTTTATGCTTACCGTTATGAGACAATTGTCAGACAATTGACTTTTTTTTTTGTGAGTCCCATGTCCACTTGATTTTTGTGGAGTTCATGCTTATTGCTTACATTGCCAGCTGTGTGACAAAAGGCTTCGGCAATATTACAGCATAGTCCGAGGGTGCGCTCGGTTTTTCATCCACGCAGCAGTGAGTGGATGGTTGTTTCGGATTTGCGCCCTTAGGTTCAAGGTATTTCCATCTCTCGCGGTCATCTTTTTGTTGCACAATTTGCAAATTGTCCTCGTCTGTATTTACCGTCAAAACCCAAAATACTTCCAAACTGCAGAAGTTGTGTTCTTTTTCGAGACCGAATAACTCAGTGCCCGACTCGCCGTCTTTTCCCCCCTCTCTCTCTCTCTCTCTCTCTCTCATCCACGCTGTCACAACAACGCATACACATATTTAGGCATTTAATAAATAAATAGTATTTAATATGTAAATAGTTTAATTAGTTCAACTTATTAAATATTTAATAATTAATTGTAAATCAGCAATATGTAAGTTGATCTGTTTTTTTTTTTGACGGTTTGACGGTATTGAAACTGATACCGTTGCTATTTTTAGATCCCGCGGTATACCATTTTACCGTATTACCGCCCAAGCCTAGTGGGTACATTTGGTCACACACACACACACACACACACACACACACACACACACACACACACACACACACACACACACACACACACACACACACACACACACACACACACACACACACACGCACACACGCACACACGCACACACACCTTGCCATTTTGCTCAGTTTTACATTAGCTGAGGTAGATGAATATTCAATCTACACACATTGTTTGAGAGGGACATTAAGTCTCTCAACTAATGTGAAATATAGATGCTACAGAACAGTGGTCTTTCAAAATTGTAAAATGCATTCACATTACTTTTTTTTGCTAGTGAAAATATTTTTCTCTGAAGGCATTTGGCGTTCTCCTCGACTGATGTCATCATTTTGGACTCGATTTCATTTTAACATCATCATAAGTAAAGCAATCACTGGCCTGGCCAAAAGACAAGAAACACGAGTGAATAAGAATTTGGGTAATGCTCAAAAATGTCGACTGCTAGAACTTGTTTTATGTGTATTATGTTTCTTAAAATTCTGCTTTGACTGACCAAAGCTTTTATGTTGCTTTAATAATAAAAGTATTACCATTGGTGAGGTCTTAGGGAATATTAAATAATTACTAATGATTGCATCTTTGGGGATTCTGTGGATTCATCATTTTCCCTTTCTTCTTCAAATACACCCACAGCACTCTTCTTTTAGCACAAACACATACACACATACATTTCGGAACATACTGTGGCTCTTTAAAACTTCCTTAAAAAGGCTCAGTACATGCAGTGAGTTAGTGAGTCACACACACAACGCAGACCAGACATCCACACAACACTCATGAGTTCATCCAGTTCATGTTGGGTTTAGTGTACCTTCATCGCAAGCAGTGGAATCATCTCACTAAGCTCAGTGTGGCTCTGCCAGTTAAAGCAGTGTGATTTTAAAACCAAACTCAGTGCTGTATCAGTCTTGTAAAGGCATTCTGTGAAACTCACCAGCTCCATCTCTTCCTCCTCCGACTGCTTCCAACAAAAGAGCAGATGAAGCCGTCAGTAAAGAGCCAGGTGGCAAACCTAAGCTGAGCAGTTCTCACCAGAACGTGCCTTTAAAACTAACTTATTCAAATTCAGAGACTGAAGCGTGAACCGACCGCTGCCTCAGGTTACTTGCAATAAAACTGGAAATTCAAATTCGGAGTCAAATTCAAATGAAAAGTCAAATTTGTTGGCACTAATACACAACATTTTCATTCCTCATGGCCATGTGGTTTGTGCAACACAGCAATTAGGTGCAAAATGCTAAACAAAGGGAGAGTAATAGTGGAGCAAGGATAGTAGTAAAGTATTATTATTTTTTTTTTAAGTCCTTAGGGGAAAAACAAATAATTGAGAAGCTTGACCTCGCGGGTAAGAATGTGCTTAACCCTTCACCTCAGACACTCATCCATACATGAGCTTATGTGTCCAATAGCTCCATCAATCATTTTGCTTCCATTGGCACAGTCCTCCACTTGATTTAATTGATTATTTACAAGAGTGGAATAGCAAACACTAGATTAAATGAGAGGTAGAAAATGTAGCTGAGAACATGTGAGAATATAAGAACTAACATTACATTTGAACTTGCATAAGAATATAATAATACCTTTTAAACAATATTTCTTAATAATTTTTGATAAATTATTTATATATATACACACACACACACACACACACACACACACACTATACACTATATCTGGCTGTATAAAAATATACACATATATGTGACATACAGTCAAACCAAAAATTATTCAGACCCCAGATATCATATTTTACTAGTGGGTGAGGGACACTATAGTTATTAGTGTCAAATTATATATTATACCCAAAAAGTTCTTCATACAGTGGACTACCAGTAAAATTGATTTTAAAAATTGACACTTTGACCTGGCCATGTTTTGCTTTAGTGTTTTTTTCTTTAATTGCTAATACAGCCTTTTACACCACAGACTGAATAAATGAAGCACTGCTTGGCAATTGGTTGAACTGAATTGGTATTATCTTATTGTAAACTTAAATGTATCAGCTGACAGCTGATTGGTTGATTGAAATCCATTACATATATTTCTATCAAAGTTATCTGACATTACCAAGATGAATTTGTTCTTGCCTTTGTGACACAGTTTAAGTTCTCATCATATCGTATTATATATATATATATATATATATATATATATATATATATATATATATATATATATATATGCACAGAATTTATAAATATAGACATTATATAAACAAACTTTTTTGTTAGACGTGATTAATTGTAACAAATTAATTTGACAGCACTAATTTATATATATATATATGATATATGTATATACATATGCAATAAGAGACACTGTAATGCCATAAAAAGTGGCAAAGAAATGAAGAAAGAAAATGAAGAAGAAAAAAGGTTACATAGCCTATGGGCCAAAAGTGTTGAGTGAAACTTTCACGTAGTCAATGATATACAGAGAATATATATAGAACAATACAACTTATTTCCAGCTAACAGCTAAAGGTCTCCGTTCTCTCTCTCTCTTTCTTAAATATATATATTTGCAGTGCTAGTCAACTCTGTAATTCACTGTTTCTCTCAGTATATAATTTAGTACTTTAAAGTTTCGCTCAACACTTTTGACCCAAATGTAACCTGTTTTTTCATCGTAATTCTTTCACTTTTGAAAATTAACAAAAAACTAAAAAAGTTAGGCATTATGCTGTCTCTTATTGCATACGTATATGCATATATCCCTTTGTTCGAAGCCAGTTGACAGCATGGAGCTGTACAGTACTGAGGACGCTGAGCTTTCTTCTCAGTAGTGCCAGGCCAGTGCTGTCTTAATACCAGCACTCAATCAATAACAGTGGGGGAGACACGACAAGGGCGACAAGATATTATCTGGCTCACACTATGGGCTTCTGATTAAGCCTTCATCCCCACTCTGTCACACTGCGATGTGATTAATTTAATACCATTATGTTCTAATGACAGCCTGTCTGCAGGCATACTCACAGGCCCTGCCTTAGTCTGTCTGTCTGAGGCAGTTCATTCTCACACACACACACACAAGGACACTCTCCATAAAAGCAAATATACACAAATGAATAATCCTCTGGGCTCCTTACTACTGATGACTTCAGATGCCACGAGCTTGGCATGTGGGATTTGTTTTGATTCATGGTGGGTAAGAAACTGTACCACTTCCAGATGCTGGCGTGGTATTCCATACACTCGCATGCATATGTATATTTACACTGAGGTAAGAGAGCCCTGTCTAACCCCAACTCTATTTACCAAACAAGATTCTGCGCACACGCAGCGCTGTAGAAGAAACCCGAGCAGCTTCTAAAGCCGAAACGAACAAATTATTGACCATATTTAAATATAATAATACTATTCTTTATTTCCGCTTCCCATTTCATATTGTAGTGATTAATGAGGCTGACAGCTGGGTGTAGCCTTAGGTGCTGAATGTGGCCAGAGCTCTCTGCACCTTAATTATAATCATTTGAGAGGCCCTCTAATTTCTAGATGAATAATAGAAGGAGTGAGGGTACCTGGATATCGGATATTTCGCTCCGTTGCTCTGCTTGTTGTGTAGCTGACAGCGTTTCAGTTTCATTTCACTGTCAGCGAACTGATCTAAAGACCATAATTTCACTCCGAACGCTTGCGTGTGCTGATCAACATTGGTTTGGAGCAACAATCTTGTGGATGTGTGAATGCAGAATCAATTATTTTATACTCACCAGGGGTGGCATCATGCCCTTGCTGGATGGGGGGATGACGACTCTCAAGTCTGGCTTGCGGCTACCAATGCCCATGTTGCCCCCTGGTGGCGGCGGTGACTTCGCAGGCATGACTTTACCCAGTCCGTTCCCGCTGGGCGTACCCTGAAGCCCCGGCGAGCCCCTCGTGTTAACGAAGCCGTTTCCTGCTGAGACACACATATGGGCGAAAAGCATCATGGGATTGTGCTCTAATCAACCAATCCCCAACAGCTATCAGTCGATCGGACGACATGCCATTTCCCAGCTGCAGTCATAGAATCTCATAGCACGCAACGTTAAGTGTTCCCGACCCTCTGGGAAAATTCTAGTAATTATCCCAGACATTAACGAAAATAAAACATAAATTTTGAAATTGATGAGCCTTTTGTTCTGTTGGTGTACAATAGCGTCAGAGCTGTCTTTGTGTGTCCCAGGATTAGGAAAGCAATTCAGTTTAACAAATGTAGTGTGACTTGAGCTCTTTAAGAAGGAATGGCTAAAGTCATTACAACTGAGTGCAGCCATTCAGTGCTATCAAAGGCAATTAAAGTGCCGTTTTGGAGAACAAATCTAAAAACTTTGGTGGAGTGTCAGTGGTATGTTTACATCTGCTGAACTTTGCCATTCCTAGTTTGAAACTGAACTACAGATACTTTGGAACTTTCTCCTGCAGAACGGGATGCATTCAAAATGTGCATGTTAAATGTTAGCACATGCGGCAATGACCCCAGAAAGCACAACGAGAGGAGCCCAGTGTGACTGCCCGGCATTCTGCAGAACATCAACAACAAATTCTGAAAAGTTTGTGTGCGGATGATGTCATCACATGAGAACGAACAGGCTAATCCATCAAGTCTGCACCTGACTGACCTCACACCCCTATACTATATATATATTGCGGGTTTCTGGTTTCATGTGAACGTCAGAGCTTTACAAAGATGTCTTTCTACCATCTGCTGGCTCACATTGTTAGCAAGTTCCTTCACACAACCATCTGAAATATTCTCTAACAATCACTGGTCATTTACACACACAATGTGTAACCTCCAAAGACAAACACAGGAATTACAATTGGCCGACATTCAAACCCAAAAGTGCAATCGCCCTTAAGGTCTCTGTTTCAATGTTTTCTCTCGTCAGTATGAAAAATGCTGAGCAACTGAACAGCAGCCATCAGGCAAACAAGTGCAGTCTTCTGGTTTCAAGAAAAGGTCCATTTGCTTGGAACTGTGCATACAGCAATGTCATTTCCGTGTGTTTTCACCATAACAGCAGCTTGATTAAATGTTAGTCATGGGGCTTTTTCTGTCCCCCACCCAATGCTCATTTCCTGCGGGGGCTTGCTGTGGGACAGTGAGAGAGAAGGCCGTCATCAGAGAGACAGAGAGCAGAGACCTACACTTACTGTGCGTCTCTGTTAAAACACGGCTCTGCTGAGAGGGACACATACACGTAATCCTCACAGCTCAACTTTTACCATACGTTTTATTTTTTGGCTATTTTTATGGACAGAAATACTCATAAATAGACAGGAAACAATTGAGAGAAGTGTGTTTGGAAAATGATCCAAGCGAGATTTGAACTAGAGTCACCCGCACATAACATGTCGGTGCAAGTGCGCTACTCACCAGCTCAGGTCTCAGACAATTTACGAGATTTTATTCCCAGATTGTAAGAGAACCTCAGTTAAAGCTAAATATGCATGCAGTTATTCATGTTCACTAACTTACAAAACTCAATGAATAACACTCTCATCTAACTGGGATTAGCAATGAAAAGCAAGCCTGTTTTTGCAGGTTGTAATTAAAAACTCGAGCACTACATCAACTGTTTCATCAATTGTCTGGGAACAATAAATACCTTTCATGGAAATAGAACATTAACATATATTCATTTTGCAGATGCTCTTATCCAAAGTGACAGAATATATCTGTGATTCCATACATATCACAATACTGAACTCACGATACAAAATTATATATATATATATATATATATATATATATATATATATATATATATATATATATATATATATATATATATATATATATATATATATAAAATTTGCATAATTTCCCATCGGCAAAATAGCATTTCATATAATTATATATAAATATATATACAAAGAAATGTATAAATATAATCTGCATTATGTAATACATTGATGGCTAATGTGGAAAAAAGTACTAATAAGGAATGCGTATGACTTTTGGATGGTACTGTAAATGTTTATTCAATTGACAGGAAATATAAGATGAATGTTAGCAGTGGAGTGTGTGAACCTGCAGTGAGAGGGAGGAAAATATCTTGTAATTACTGTAAAAAAAAGCACAGCGGCAGTGCATTACTCTGATAATGATCAAAAGGAGGGAGGATGATATCATTACGTTGAAATGCTCCCAATTTCTGAAAAAGGCGCCTGTTCTCAAAAAGGCGGAATGTGTAACTGAGGCCCTACTGAGACATAAGCTGCTCTCATTCTTAGCTGTAAGCAGTGTCCCCACCCCTCTCGCTCTTGAAACACCATGTCTATGTAAGTCCCACATTGAATCCTCTCATACCCAACAGAGTGAACTCAAGAGTCACAATTCCTAAATGAACACACAATACAGAGGAGTAATGCCTTATTACCTCGCTGTCTTGAACAATGCTGCTTACCCTCATAAAATAAGTCTCTTGCTCAGCTCTGAGTAATGCATGATCCTTTGGGAGCATGGTTACATAATGACCCGCTTTTACAAAACAAATAATTTGTTTCTTTTCAGAGCAAGGCTGTTTTGATAAAAAAGCACCAGATAAGTCCTAACCATTTATAAGTCATCATTACCTTGAGCAACATGGTGTCTTCAAAGGGGCAAAGTATGCATGAATGAGAAAAGACTAATGGATTTCAGAATCAAAGCTTCGCTTCCCTAATAGATTAAGAGGAACAGAGTCCAAATTCTAATTATAGTCTTAATTAATGAGGCTGAACAGTACCTCTTTAACGGGTGCAGCCATATTGTTTTGGCTCCGGAAATCATGCACAGGAACAATGTGAGCTGGGAAAAGAGTTCCAACTGCTGGTGCCAAAAAATCCAATTCATATTTTACTTGGAGGACCCTTTTGTACAAAAAATAAATATCATTTGTAATGGTAGCACTGGAGAGGGATGGCGTGGACCTCAAGATATAGTGAAGTAACCGACACAAATACTCTTTTGAGAAACCAGCCTATAGTTCTTCAGTATTAATGAAGAAAGATGTGCAGCTTCTAGGCACATTGCATAACAAAGATACAACTCCAAACAAACCCCTTTTTCTTTTCTTTTTTACTGAGAAAGCCCCGAAGCACATCCGTGTATTCAAAACTGAATTTGAGATCGCCTCAAACATCAGCTCATCAGATTGCTAATTGATGCTCATCAAAACACGAATCATGTATTTCTGGAACCATTACGTTTGCATCACTTCCTCTTTGTGCATGATCACGCACTGTGAACTTTACCATAATCTGCAAAGCTGAGAATTTGCTCTTGTCAGCTTGAACAAGGTGTCTTTAACACATCAACTAGTAGTGGCAATTTTTTTGGAATGCACTAATTGAATGTGTGGGATCTGCTCTTCTAATGTATCCGCCACACTTCTGCTATCCCATGATGAAAGCACATCTAACTTTGCAAGACTTTATGTTGTTTGACTTTTAATTAAATTAAGACAGCTGCAAAACCAGCAACTTTTCTGCATGAACACACTGAATGGTAAATGGCAATTTATCTCTTTAATACTTAACACTCTACTATTATTAGAAAACACAAGGTCCTAACATGTTGTGTAGATCCAGTCATCCAACTCTGAAGCACAATCCCTTTGAAAGACCTAAGAAGTGGTGCTGTTAAGATGGAGATGATCGGAAGATATCTCGGATCAAAGGAGGCTAAGCACAAAGCATCGAGGACTTGTTCACCTTCTGGAGTTGTGGGCCCTTCAGCCATAAGTGGTTGGATTGATGCAAAGCAAGAGTGAGTTCAGGCTTCTTCCCACATGGTGAATTTTTCAAATCGAACCAGACCCAGGCTTTAGCAGTCAATATACAAAGTATAACACAATTTAATTTATTCATTGTCATGATTATATATATATATATATTTTTTTTTTTTATTTTTTTTTTTTTATTTAATTGATAAAATAATCAATACAATTAATAAATGAAATTGTGTTATACTTTGTATATTGACTGCTAAAGCCTGGGTCTGGTTCGATTTGAAAAATTCACCATGTGGGAAGAGAGTTTTTTCTCTTGCGTCAATAGAAAAACAGTGCCAATGATTTGTTAGTCAACAACGAGATCTGGGTAATTTGACAGAAACTAGGCCTTCTGTTCCCCGCACAAGTCAACAACAAAATAAAATCTGAAACGGAGATGATCCGAAACCAAATATTCTGCTGGAAGCGTGCTGAGCTTCCATATCAGAGAACTCTGAGAGGAAACTAAGCCATTTTGTTTCACAGTGCTGATGATTCATCCTGACCTCCAGCAACTGTACATAGTTAGGTAACACCGAATTGCTTCAAAAGAGAAAGAATCGTGCTACAACACGAGCCTGATATTTCACGAACAAAAAGATTCATTTGCACCCCAGCTGGGCATGTCAACATGATGAAAAATATTTTTTTCCCTAAAGAGAAGAGCCGGTGTATGTGCTTGGATTAACGTTTGGATCCTCTTCACCATTCCTTTGGCTTAACTGGTGATCAGAGCATTCCGCTGAACTCATTCAGGCAATATGAGGTCGCTCTACACAGGGGAAAGAGCAGAGGAAGTGTGCTGTGAGCGGCATTCCTGCAGGCTCTGCTCTGAGATGTCCCTGCTCTCCTTGTGCCTTATGCTTGAGAAAAATCAGAAGTATGCAAGGAATGGCCATCTGACAGGAGCACTAAAGTGGTTCCTCTCCAAGGCAGCCACGCTGGTCGAGGCTGTTTGGAACAAACAACAGCTGCGCTATGTGATCAGAGAGCCAAAGGCTGCGCTATGTGACACCAGAGCCAAAGGCCTGAGACATCTGGGTACACGCTCTATGCCACACCCCATAATGCCACTTCCAACTAAGCACTGTACGTCCAGTACCTTAAATACACCCCGGATATCCAGATACAGGCCTGACCGTGACTAAACCTGCAGTCCCAAATGATAGCTCAGGTTGATTTAGAAGTGCACATTAATAGCATTATTTTACGGGCACAAATAATTGCAATATTTATGGGTAATTAATAAACAAACTACATAATACAATAATACACTTTATTTTAAGGTGACGTAGTAATGAGTAATAATAATTAAATACATGTACTTACTATATAGACTTACGGTTAGGATTAGCGTTTGGTTTGGGTTAGTTACATGAAATTATGCATTATTTAATTATTACTATGGTAAGTACATGTAGTAACACATAACTAAAAGTGTTACCCAAAAGTATATAAATTACTAACAAGCTTAACGATTCAAAATATTTCTCAAAGCATTTCTCCCCCAAAGTCAAAACTTGTGGCGGAGTCTGGCAATAGCGATAATAGGCAAAGACGACAGCATTCCCATGGGCGGTACAGGGCGCCATCCCTGCACACATTCACACACTCCATTTCTCCATCACTCATCTGCGACAGTTTCACGGGACTGCTCCCGCTCTCTCGGAGCTATACTTTGCTTCCCACTCTCACTTCTACTGCTATCTGTGTACCTATGGGAATAGTATTTGTACCTGCTTGGTGCAAAATCGGAGGTTATATTAGCACCGTAATAAAATAATTGTCTATTAAAATAATAAAATATTTAAAATGTAATTTATATTTAAATTGGTGACCTTTGTCACGTCACAATAAAATACTGTAAAAACTGTTCCAATGCAAACTTATAAGAACTTTATAAGATTTGATAATAAATGTATTTATTAATTACATTTTATTTAGAATACATAATTTTCATAATTCTCTCAGAATGCATTAATACATTTTATAATTTCTTATATATATATATATATATATATATATATATATATATATATATATATATAATTTTATATATATATATATATATATATATATATATATATATATATATATATATATATATATATATATTAGCATAATATATTATTAATATTTTATAACATTTGATAATAAATGAATTTATTATTTTTATTTATACAATTATTTTATTTATACATTTAAAATATATAATTCTCACAGTACTTCCATATTATTATAATATGGTTCATTATTTAATAAAATGTTTTATTAAAACATATAATTAGTTAAAACAGTGTACTTGTTATGTATTTTTCTACAATACCATGTTAAAGTTCCTTTAAAATATTGAATTGTGATTTAAATGGTGCAGGTATTTTTGCATTATGATCGTGATCATGTCATTTTTTTATGTAATCGACATCCTCGTTTCAAATCTCGAAATATTGATTCTAAAGAGATACTCTGCACCAATGTCGCAAAACGACTATGCTAGTGGGGACTGGCTCAGTAATGTCTGACAATTATTCAAAAGACTGATGAGAGGCATCGGGTGCATAATAGCAATGAATTCTGCTCAATGTTACTGAAAAAGTACTGAGGTATTCATTACCAAAAGGCTCTGAGTGCTATACTGTACATGATCTCATAGGAGACTCAAAAGCCAATAATATATCCCACTGTGTACATTCAATCAAGAGAGTCTCGGACATTTAGCACTCAGTAAAAGCATGTCTGTGTATGTGTGTGTAGTTGGTAATAAGTTGGTTAAAAACCACCTGTTTCTGCCTCTCACTGCCACAGAATGCTTATGACAGGTTGCCTGGTCATTGTGCACAACACTCGTAGAGGGATGTCATGGTCCGAATGCTTGCAGGGTTCTGCTGGGTCAGGCATTTAGCAGGCTTATGCCTGCCATATAAGGACTGCCACAGTACCAGGAAAACAGATGCACCTGTCAATAGGGGGAAGGAAACTCGAGGGGGCTGGGCGGGAGGGAGACAGGGGGTTGAGGACTTAAAGGAAATGCTGAGTTTATTTACCTGCCTGTCTGATTCAGCTGCTGGAACAGTTAACCATTTTGTACACGCAGACAAAAATGAACTTCTTGCTGAGGCCATTTACACCTGGTATTAAGAAGGGTTTTGGTCAATGGGATCACAAGTAGATGAAAGAGATGCATTCCCGTTTACAACTGGTGTTTTAATAAGTCTCTTTTGTCCATTTTAAACAACTTCTGTCCTGATTTATTTGAGGTGAGGGTCTATGGATGGATACATGTATGTTTTTTTTTTGTTTAGTTTTTTTTTATGGAGAAAAGCAGCTTTCATTTCTGCTCTGATAAACTCAATCCACACTGGACATGGTGAGTGCGTGTTTAGAAATCATTAATGGTGAGAGAACATTGTGCTTGTTGCACGTTTCTGGTCTTCAAACCAAAACTCAGATCTTTAAACCCTGTCTGTCTAGCACACTTCCCATAATGTTTACGCATTAGGTCAGTAAGCGGAGAGTAGGCAGTCTTTTGTGTCTGTTCGACCACATGAGCAGTTTTTGACTATCTCTGGGAGTGGTCGAAAGTAAGCAAGCTCAAAACATTTTAGACCCCATTTACACCTGTATTTAGCATTGTGCACTTCTTGACCCGATTAACCAAAACAGATCTTAATACCAGGTGTAAACAGGGCCTAAGATGCATCTAATATGCACCTGCACTACATATAATGTTTCTGATTAACTTTTAAGGCCCTGATATACTCACAGCTAAATTCCTTTTTGTTCTTCAATTAGGGGTAAAAACAGGTTTTTGAAATACCTGAGTTAAGTAGCGGTATACTGTTAGGAAACATACTGAATCCCCCCACGCTGCTAGAAAGGCCCATATATACTCGCAATAACAAAATCACGCAACAAAAAATGCCTGGTGAGAAAATGGCAGTTAAGAAAGCATCTGATCATAGTGACGTGGATATGTTTGCTAGTCATGTTTGTTTAAATAGCACTTTATACAATAAACTGTGCAATAAACTGCACAGGCAGCTCTGAGGCAAACCTTGATGGACTCAACAGAAGAAATTAACCAGAGAAGATTTCTGTCTAAGAAGGTGGCTCCCCATAGCACACTTATCAATTAAATATCTAAAGACCAATAGTAGTTTGAAGGTGTTTACCAGCCAGAGCAAATTTTTCTAGAAAGTTTCGAACTCCAAATTAACATTTTGGCCTGATTATGCTTCAAATGACATCACATCGGTTCATTCTTTGATTTTGCTTGAAGTATACCAGTATACCAGTGCCAAGTTTTCCAGAACAGCAAATTAGGGCAGGAGAAATCTTCAAGATCATGTAAGAGAGCATGAATCTCACAGCCTGTTGTTCCAGCAGTCATGCTCTTGTGCTTGAATGCTTTGTAATGTTGAAAAAGTAGCCCTGGTCTACAGCTGACAAAGACAGAGCGGCCCACTAGAGAATGGAGGCAACCCTTGTATTTGTAACTGTCAGGGAGAAACAGTTGGACACATGACCTTGTGTGCGTCCTTGATGACTTGACAGTGTGTGTACACACAAGCAGCAGGGCAGAGACTCTTGCAGCTGCCGCCATTTTCCATCATCACATGACTGTTTACACCTGCTTTATCAAACACCCGAACCCAAAAGTCAGCACTGGCACAACTTAATGCTCTTCCATCTGGGTGTGAAAATGCAGCTCAGTGGCCTGTGACACAACCTCTTGAGGTTTTCTGTGAATGATAATTGTTATATGCTAATTTGCTTTTTTTTTTCATGAGAAGCCATAGGAAAAAAAAACCTTTGATAATATCCTTCTGATGTCCTCATAAAGGGCAGAGTCACTTCAACATCCATCACTGGCTCATAACGGTTTGGCCTAGATTTCCAAATATCAAGAGAGAGAAGGGGGTGGTGTGCTACTGTAACATGCCAGTTATACTCCAAGCAGAGGAGAAACGACTGAGGGTGAACCGCTTATCTGATCACAGGGGTAAAGATGGTGCTACTCTGTCAGGACAAAGAAAGAGGGCGACATACTTCCTGAAAAAAGATACCCTCTCGTACAAATCAACCGTATCAATCATAAAAACAGAAAGCGGATTCAGAAACCCCTGCAAAGCGAAACAGCTATTGACACAGGAGCTGGTGCAGTCACCCCAGAGGACAAGCCCGCAGGGCTGGAGCCGACACCGCTTGGCACTGTGAGCTCTGTGAGGGTACCCAGCATGCCACCTAATGAGATGCACAAAATGAGATGATTAACCATCTGCATCTTTTATCTCCAAGTGTGTGGGTACATGTGTGTGACAGGCCAGCCTTCACACACAGCGTTCTGCTTCCTTTAGTGTGTCAAACACATTTCGATGTTGCAGAATTTTAAGGAGTGAAACTGCCAACTAAGGTAAGAGAAACTATAGCTCATCTCATACTTTGGGATTTAAACAAACCCTTAATTCTAAGTATAATGCTTTGGTGTGTATCATACACTGTGCTACGGACATGAATGTTCTCTTAAATTGTGGCTTGTTGAGCAGAAGTGCGCTGACAACTTTTGCCTGGCAGAAAATAAAATGTACTTCTTTATACTTTAGCTTTAACATTTTCTGAAGTTACATTATAGACAATACTGTTTAAAAATGTAGGGTCAATATATATATATATATATATATATATATATATATATATATTATTATTATTTTTTTTTTTAAGAAATCAATAGCTTAATTTAGCAAGGATGCATTAAATTGATCAGATAGGACAGTAATGTTTTTATATTGCTATAAAAATACATCAAATAAATACTATTCATCAAAATCCTTTCACATTTTCCACTAATATATTAAGCAGCACAACTGTTTCTAACATTGTTGATAATAAGAAATGTTTCTTGGGCACCAAATCTGCATATTGGAATGCTTTCTGAAGGATTGTGTGACACTGGAGACTGAAATAATGGCTGTTAAAATATTTGACATCACAAAAGTGCATTACGTTTAAAAATGTAATGAAATGGAATGAAGCTATTTTTAATCTGTATTATTATTTCACAATAGTGCTGCTTTTTTTTTTGTTGTTGTTTAAAAATAACACAAAAAAACAGCCTTGTTGAGCAGATATGAGACTTTTCAAAAACATAAAAAATTGGTGCTGACCCCAAACAGTAGTGTGTATCTAACTCCTTTTGATACTTGTCAATTAATGTTTTCTGTTTTCAAACAGATTATATACATGCACTTCTCTCCATAAAGCATTATATAGCATGTACAACTGATTAACATTGACACTGAATTCATTTGGCCCAGTGAGTCCAGACTTTTTCAGTTTCCGTTTTACATCAAAAGTAAAGAAAAGGCAAACATTTACAAAATGAAAATTTAAACAAATCTGATAACGGAATCTCTACAAAGTCAATTACACAAGATAATCCCAATCAAATCTTGCCATCGTGATTTCAAGCAGCATTTGTGCTGTGAAATTCAACCTCCAGAAAGTGTGTGCTGGCCTGTGGAGGGCGAGTGTTGTTTGGGTATTGTTGAGGTCAGTAATGGGTGTTGTTGGAACATCAAACATTATTTTGCAGCGATGCAGCGCAGCAGTGTTTTTGCACTCTACTATGATCATGCCTTCCTCCTACATAGCAACAGAGATAAAAGGATGACTAATGTGTCCAGTACAGAAAAACATGCATTTAACACTTGTGTTAGAGCTTGAAGACGTATAAAGCGCGCAAGGGTCAAATGCGTAACAGATATTTATGGATTTTTAGGTTGCAATGTTCCTCATAAAGGTTCAGTATAAATCTAAAAAGCTTTCTGTTTCTGTATCTCCATCTATTGTCACACATTTAAGTGTATGCACTATTGTACGTCCGTCTGTCTTTCATTTTTTCACACTGGGGTTGGTGTGGTCCAGTCACAGAGCCTACTGCTGTCAGACCAGCTTAAAGATCAGATGGTATTAAAGCCTGCTGTCGTCATGGAGACCACTTCCAGGAGCCAACTAATTGATCTCACTTCCGTTCCACTCATGCTAGTGCTGAGAAGGTGTGAAACACAAAGCATAGCAAGAAACATATAGATGTCTTTGCACAGCAGCTGGGAAACAACATTACTGCTCCATTATTACAAATCTCTCAATGTGAGACAAAGAAAAACAACATCTGTATTGAATTTTCAAAGCAAAGCAATAAGGCAGAAAACACATCTTTTCGTACACCATTACAATCCCAGAATCCCATGACGGAGCTGTAAGTGCCCCACTTTTGCTGGTAGAAGTGAAAGAATGTTGAGGGGATAGCACTAACCTGCGCTGCCTGTGCTGGGGGGCCTCTGTGGTGGTCCGGTAGACACTACGTTTCTGTGCAGGGAACCCTGAGGAGGAGACAGCATGGCACCGTCACTCAGAGAGGCAGTGGCGGCCGACAGGCTCTGGCTGCTCAAAGAGGCCCCGGGGTTGTAGGACATGGCGTTGGGGTTTGTCACTGGAACAGCCACATGCATGGAGAAGTTCTGCGGGGGCAAGGCCGTCGGCTGGAAGAGAGACACACACACACACGTGGCTTTATTTGAGAGGCATTAAAGAATGCTGATATTTAATCTAAACATCCCAGTATCAAAATTGACATTCACACAGATAACCGAGTCATATCTCAACAAGGAACAATATAATCATTTAGCCTGGATATTCAGGTAGAATGGCCCATAATGGTGTGCTGCACATATCTTCAGGGCTTTACCAGAAGTGAAAGATGACCCCTGAGCTTTGGTGCTTTTATCATACAATGGAGGAAAACAGGAGACGGATTGCTGGGTGGAAAAATGTAATCTCAGGAGGGAGATCTCCAGATCACCTTGGGCTGTCCAAAAAGCCCGGCATAAAGTGAGAAATACTCTTGGAAAACAATTATCCTATTGGGAGTCATTTTCACTGTGCTAGGAACACCAATTTTGACCCAGGCTCAATACATAAAACAACATCTTGAGATAGATAAATTACGAAGGCATGCAAATTTGAGAAATATCTTGAAATAGCTCTCCAGTCAAGTATGGCTATAGCCAGCACTGCACTCGGCCGCTTATACAAAACAAAACGAATAAAACACGCACAAAAAAGTAATCATATGACAGCAACAGTGGCATCTTAATCAACGGGCAGTGCATTGCTGACTATCCATAGAGTTATCCAGAGTGAGTGTGAGCAGGGACAGTGTGAGGCCACTCAAATCACTTAATAGTGCAGCGAGCCAGTTAGTGAGAATATTAGTATGTTAATGACACAAAAAACTCGAGCTTTGTTCACGTCCATTCCGTGCAGTGAAAATAATTGTCTGATATCCTCTATCAGGTGCAGAATGTTATGGGCATCACCCAATAAGATCACTATTGTCTCAATTTTAAAAAAAAAATGCATTTATTTATCACTAGCTTGAACTTCTAGTGAGAAAAAAAGGTTCAGCTATTTGATTGCGCCGGGATTTCAAAAAATTGGCCTGGGAGGTGAACAAACAAACCCAGGTGTTGCCACCCTCCAGAAAAGTGAGACGAAAAGAAATCAGTTCTAATGAGCGGACGAGAAACGGCGAGTCGCTCCATCTTTACACAATGGCAAATCTTCACCATCACATGACCTGGAAAGAGCACGGCACTGAGAGAAAAGATTCAATTTCCAGATCTGTTGGGGAGAGCGCTGGGAAGAACACATCAATTACCTGGACTTGGAGGCATTCTCTCCAAAAAAATACCACAAATACATCACACTTGTACTGAACCTCATTTGTTTCTTTGTTTTTTTTTGTTTTTTCGACATTCAGGTCACTAATCAAATAAGCACTTTTGTGGTCTTATTAAACTTTTTTACTTAAATGCATGTTTAGTATTTAAAAAGTGCCATGTATTATTTTAGAAATGTATCAAAAAAGGGGAAAAAGGTTTAAGAACTCCAAACAATGTGATCTTATTAGGGTGAGAGAAAAAGGCTGCAAAATTAATGAGCAAAAAAGTGCACTTCTAATGGACAAAAAAGAAGAAAAAAAGAGAAAAGATTATGTTTAAAAAAAAAAAAGGTCCTTAAGTGCTGACAGTGGTTGCAGGGTGAGGCAATGAAAAAAGGAGGGAGGGGGGAGTTTCCTTTCTGCCACAAAGCCAAGCAAAAACATTGCATTTACTTACGATTTTATGATTTCGCATCATATTATCAAACTCTTCATTAATTTTTTTATATTTTTCTTCTGTGTGAGGGGTGAGGACATATGAGGCGTCAGGATCCGGGCTATCACAGCCTCTGTGTTCTTTCTTGTTAAGCGCCTGTAGTAAACATCAACATAAAAAGAGGGATCAACACAAAAAGGCAGGGAGGAAGCAGTACTTACACCACAGCGCTTGTACATTAAATCACTCTCTTCGTTTAGTTTTCCGAAACGATCGTCCATGAGGGGACTGTGACCGAAACAGTCATCTGGATCAGGACTGGCACAGTCATTATGGCCTTTGTTTCTTAATTTCTGAAAATGAAATTGGAAAATTCACACATACATAGACATATGGAAACCCAAACAGCTGCTATTGTTGGGTTCATTTAAACAATATAAAATCAATTGACTGTTTAGTAATTATGATAATTAGCTACTTAAATAATCTAAGGTAGAACATGTTGATAAAATGCATAATCCACAGAATGTAATAAAGAAATACAGTTATTGAACTTTGCTGCAATTGCATGCTGAATAGTGAACAACACAGAGGAGCTGCGATCAGGATGTTGAAATTGCACTGGTAACAGTTCAATGGATAATTTGGCAAATACATTAAGAGCTAATACGCTGATGGTTGCACCATGCCTATTCCATTAGCCCCCAGGGAGGAAATTGAATTGTCACTCCTTATCCTTTTCCTTAAAAACATTAGGCTGGGGAAAAAAACAAATCGTCGTTTCTCTCTCTGCGTTTCTCTCCCTCTCTCCTCTTTGCTCTCTTTCTTAGGAACATACATTTCCCTCAGCATGTGTGTGTCGCGATGCATATTTCATTATCTTTCAGTTATCATAAGCCACCCAGCTGGAAGACACACACACATAAGAGGATCCCACAGTGCAGCGCTTTAGAAGCTCTCTCGCTGTAATTCAGCACACCTGTCACTCACAGAAGCCTATCAGAGTGAATGCAATGTACAAATTGAACGGATTATCATATCCGGTCCCTAGCATTTATTTAAGTGTGGAGGGGACTGATTATTTTAAGAGAAAAGTGCAAGGGGCACAGCACAGCACAGCGCCTGATGTGATATTAGCCCTTTTTACCCTGAAGGAGCAGAAGCTTTTTAGTAAATTATAGTTTTTAATAAATACTAGTCTGTATTTCTTTGTCAGAGGGGAGTCTATTGGTAGCATGTTACTTAAGGCCAGTATAATGGATTTTAATATTTATCTATTCATTGCTGGTCCTTAAAATAGTGTTAATAGTGTAATGCAATTTAACATATCATCATGCATTATAGCCTTCGAAGGAAAAAACATTCATAAGTAAAAATGTTACTGTATCCTGCTGTAAGTATAAAGTATAAAGTTTAGAAAAATGCATCACACAATTATCTACACCATTTTGAATTATAATTCATTTGGAACATACTATTTTAATATTGCATAACTTTTTTGTGTAAGTAAAAAGCTATAATGTAAAATAAAAGTATAATTAATGGAAAGAGGAGATAATGCATTCCAAATACAGTATATGACATTATGAATAACCTCTTTATTACCCATCATACTGGTTGCATTAGCAAGGTGCCAGTAAATGTTGCCAAAAAAGGAAATCTTCATTTGATGCCCTGATGTGTTTCTTACTAGATAGATTTCTGGTAATAAGACTACCTCAGGTGGTTTGGCAGCAGAGGTCACATGTTATTTCAGTATAAAAAGTCATGTTTTGAAAGAAGTGAAGCCCCTACACTAACAATCCCCTTCTTCTTTGTATCCATCACGATGTATGTGAGAGTGTAGGTACGTGTGTGGGTGTGTGCGAGAGTGCCTTTAGAGTGCAGCTGCTGTCCTCTGGTATTTCTGTGACTGTAGAGTGAGATCTTTGTTGATCCTTATCTACTTTATCAAACAACATGTGCAACCGAGCTCAGCACTGTGTGAAGTCAAACATCACAAGGCTTTTGTACACATGCACAGGAACAATCGATACATGCACACAATGTGCATCTCTGCGATGTCTAAGCAAAACACAAAATGCAAGTGGTATACTGCTTACAGCTACAGATATATGACTTTTCTGAGACCATCTGTAACCATAAAGCCATTTAGTGTGGTGCCGAAGGTGGCTCTTGCTCTCTCTTCCCGGGTCATTTCCTGTTTACAGGGCCCTATGTGGATCTCTGAAACACTGTGTTTACCAGTGAAACTATGCACTTTCTCCCCCAGAGTGCCACAGATTCCATCAGGACCTGCAAATTATAGTCCCAACCTGCTCATTATGTGGCAAACGCTGTGGCTGGAGCTGGGCAGCGAGGTCTGTGTGAGCAGGGCAGGGCCGCTGACTTCCACAGTAACCCTAGGGACACACCCGTCCGCTGGGGCCTGAGTCTGCAGGGAGGGGCCCCTGTGGAAATCTTGGCTGCCAGGCCAGCCTCCTCATGGGCACACAGTGCTGATGAGCACAACAACATTTTCAAACAAGGAATGTGATGGAACTACATTATAGAGTAGACCTTTTTGTCTACTAAAAGTCATTTGGAAAGATGTTTCGTCAGCTGAACAACTGGCATGTTGTTAAACAACAGTATAATCCATTGAACATACTATACTCCTGTTCCTCACAGCCTTTTTTCATTTCTTGTCAAAATGAACTATGCCGTTACCCTGACTAAGATCTATTGCCCATCGAAACAAACAAATAAACCATATTGGCCACACACACCCAGAGAAATGTTTCAGGAGTCACAACCGCATTTAAATACAGAAATACCAATATTGCTATGTGTTTGGTCTCAGCTATTTTTGACCAAATTAATATTACAACATCCAAAGACTAAACCACTATTAACAAAAGCTTTGTGTTTTGTATTGAAAGTTTTGAGTTTCAAGTTTATGGATTTATTACTGCAGGTCACAATATTGGGTCACAATATTTTGGTTTTGTTTTTAGTGTAAAGGATTTTGTTTAATTATGGTTTATTATGGGCTTGTTCTTGTTCACATTTGTGTCAAGCCAGTTCTTGCTAGAAAAAACTAAGTCAAGGCTCTTTTCCTTAGATTCCCTTGCACCACGCATACAGAGGAGAGACGCACCTCTGATGCGCATTTAAATTTGTCATTAAAGGGCATGTCCAATGCTATTCCATGCATTCTGACTTATTTACACTGTTAAAGTGTTGGATTCTCATGCTAAACATGGCCACAAAAAAAAGTTACACGTAAAAGAGTTAAACGTATGAATGTTTCAAATTTTTGCAACCTTTTTTTTTAGTATGGCCTTGTATTACGTCATAAAGCACACTTCTGTAGACACTGCATCAAATTTGTATTCGTTAATTCGGTGGTAGAATTGGATTGTCATTCCCATAAACTGAAATTTGTGTGTACAGAATAGGATTCAGCACTAAAAGGTGAACAGACAAACCAAATTTAGCTGCAGTGTATACGCGAGTCACAATCATGCACAATTTGACCAAAAAAAAAGCAACGCAATCACACTAGTATGGCTTTTGTCTTGCAAAAGAGTTAACATTTGCACATTCCCAGATCGCAGCATGCCCTCAAGTGCTTTAAAGTCTGTAGGACCTGGATAGCACGCTGGTAAGTCCTTCTTAAATGGCTTGGCATGTTTTGGGTGTCCCACAGACACTGCCCGCAGCTCTAGTAAATGGATCACTAAATCAGCACATGTCCAAACAGGTGTCCCTCTCCCCCAACACCTGTCAGCCCCTTCACCTCACGATGCAGCCAATCAGAAGCCTCTGCATGTCAGCATGGCCATAGAAGGGCACATCGTGCCTTGCGATCAAAATCGGTCAGTGCTGCATTACAGCAGATAAAGGACACTGCCAGTAAGCGATGCAAGTGAATCTATTAAATACAAGCACAGATGGGGGCATGAGGTTGATCACGAGTTTGATTAAATGGGATAATTTGCATTCTTAATTACACCTTTAAGTGTATGTCTGCCATGATCTACCACTGATCTCTCATCAACAGGCCAAAGTGACGAATGCATGTAGCATCCTAGCAACCATCACAAAAATTGTTTGTAAAGAAAGCATTAGATGAGATGATGGCTGTGTCTGAAAATCTAGTGAGATGCCTCTAGACAGTATTTTTCTGGGTATTAACGATGCACTTTGAGCATCTGAACAACGATTTTCTTAATTTAATGTTCTAATATTGTCTAATACAGTAAATTTGGCCAGGGGGAAAGGAGTCATATTGTTATTAGAGTTTAGAGATGGCTGGCTCATTCTGTGTGCGTGTGTGTGAGACTGGATTATGAGTGTGTGAAAGAGGGAGAGTGGGCAGTGCTGGCGTAAGCAGTTCTGGAGAGGGAGCTGAAAACTCATATTGTGTAATCTGTTCAGCATGTCCCGCATGGTTTAGAGACAGGACAGTGGGACAGCTGCCAATATTAGCGCCAAAGTTCTTTTTTTTTTTAATTGAATGCTCGCTAGACCTGTATTGATAAAACTTTGGCAATCAGCACAAAAAAAAAATGAGAGACTGCTAAAGCCAGCACGACATAAATACGTAGTGAGTGTATTTGAGTGTTTGTGTGCATGTGTTTGAGATAAAAGAAGAGCTGAATAACAAAAGAGAGGGAAAAAGAGACATGCTTAGAAAGCCTTCTTCTAAAACACACAACTTCCCTCTCTCAGACAATCCCTGACAAGCCACTGGAAAGAGAAATGCTGTGAAACTTGCACAACATCCATAAGAAAGCAGAATTGGAATCAAGTTTAACAAAAAAAAAAATTATTTGCAAGAAATGTCAAACAGGAGGAGGTGTTTACCACTAGGGATGCTTCAATATTAAAATTCATAAAGCCATAAAGGTTATGTCAACTTTTTACTCTTTAAAGCAGATGTACTAGTGCTCTCGAAGGGTTATATATCTAGGCTGTAAACTAAGCTAGCACATACAAGTTAGCATGAGATGATTGCAAAGGAATCTAAAATAAGAGGAAATTACATTTCTAACAAGAAAATATCTGATATATAGAACAAAAAATCTAAATACAGAGAAAAGACCCAGCTTAATAATTGGGTTTGGGTTTGTTGGGTGTTTTAAGGGAATTTTCCACAGACATCATTTTTTTATACTCTACAAACTGTATATTCTATCCTGCAAGCCTAACCCCTAAACACAACCCTCACAGAAAACGTGAGAAAAAAGAAAAAAAAGAAGAAGAAAAAACAGCAATTAATATGATTTATAAGCGGTTTTCCGCTTGGGGACCTGAGTACCTGAATACCCCCAACAAAACACAAACACACATATACAAATACACACACTCATAATCTTTTTAATATATTTATGGCAAATCAATTTATTTTGAAGTTTGAATATTGTCTAAAATCACAAAGTTGAAAGTAAAACTGTAAATTAAAAACGCATCTTTGACTAAGCCTCCTTCATTAGATACTCTACATTATTCAAGTATTTTAGAGTATACCTGAAAAAACCATTTCACTCATACCCCCGTTCTGTCAAAGGTCTTTTGTATTTTACTTATTCATGTGCTGCACATGGATAAAAGAAAGATTAAAATATAGCCGGAAATTGTAGGCCTAGCATTCAAAATAAAGCAGAACCGCAAGAAAAACTGAAGAAAGAATGGAGGATGATGATAGAGTGCGAGCTGTGTAATGGGTGGAGTGAGGGTGGAGAGCTTATCCTCCATTTCTGATTAAATCATACAGTACGGTGATGCAGCTGTGTGTGTGTGTGTGTGTGTGTGTGTGTGTGTGTGTGTGTGTGTGTGTGTGTGTGTGTGTGTGTGTGTGTGTGTGTGTGTGTGTGTGTGTGTGTGTGTGTGTGGAGAAGAAACTGGAACAGAGATCGCGTTAGACTTTCTCATTGTCCATCATTTTGACGGACAGGGTTGTAAAAATAATACGATTTTTAATAGCTTTTGGTTTCATTCATATTTTAATTTTTAACTTATTTAATCATAATTTAATCATATAGGCTAGATTATGCATTTATTTATTTACAAAGAGAACAGATGCACACATAATGTGGATCACTTTTCATTTTCAACAGCAGATGAACACTATTTTTCTAGCAGTAACAGCAGAGGCTGAATATATTAACAATATATTACCAAATAAAATGCTGATTATAATATGAGCAAAACATAAAAATTGAACTGAACTAAACTCAATCGACACTCTGTATCTGCCTGAACTCAAATCTTCCTTCTGGTCTGCATTAACGTAAACTGGACGTGCGCCTCGGACAGATGTTTAGGATTTTTTGTTTAGGAGGCTGAATCCGCGCTCTGCTGCCACACTAGAGTGCACTCACCACCAACTGGACAGGGGTGGAATTAGTTACAATTTACAATATACATCATCCTCAGTGTAAAC
The DNA here is from genome assembly GCF_024679245.1 of Pseudorasbora parva. Lineage (NCBI taxonomy): Eukaryota > Metazoa > Chordata > Actinopteri > Cypriniformes > Gobionidae > Pseudorasbora > Pseudorasbora parva. The sequence goes on along the minus strand of NC_090187.1, from coordinate 37,390,463 downwards.
TTTTGAAATTACAAAAATTCAGTCAATGAAGGACCATATTTGGTTAATGCGACCTCTGCAGTAAAGATGTGGAAAGTATTTTGTATAAACTTAGCCAAGATAAAGCATCTCTGCTGTAATGTTTGCATGCTAAATCATATATTGTTGCATTCAAAATGGAGGCACGGTTTCTCTCTGGGCGACTGGTGTAATCTGTCCTAACCTCATTTCCAGCAGGCATCTCCATATCTTTGGCCCTGCAGAGTCATTCCTGTAGCAACACTGAGCACTGAGCAGCATGTTAATCTTTATGACATCACCACTGTGTCTAGTGCATTTTGTTTAGCATGATTATCAAAGCGGAGAGGGAGCAGTACCTCTAAAAATCTGTACAGAGAGGAAGCCGATAGGAAAATCTGTAATTTGTTAAGGCATACTGCCATTATATGACACTGTACACTGCACAAAACGGTCTGAAAATTGGGTCACACTTTAGATCAGGGTCCAGTTCTCACTATTAACTAGTTAATAACTACTACTTTGTTTTAATAAACTCCTAATTACTGCTTATCAATAGTTAGCAAGGCAGTTGTTAAGTTTAGGTATTGGGTAGGATTAAGGGATGTAGAATATGGTCATGCAGAATAAGGCATTAATATGTGCTTTATAATTACTAATGAACAATCAATATATAATATGCAACAGAACACATGTTTGGGAACTCTGTGGTCCAATGGAACTCAGACAAAAATTTGTTGACCCTAATTTTATGCTTATTTTTATTTGCAGGACACAGAGCCAGAATATTCACAAGGGGAGAAGCTGAGAATCTTAACCATCGTTGAAAATGATGCCACCATCCACTCAAACCCAAATATAAGGTGCCTCTCTGTAGTACTAAGAGCAGATTGGGCCAGATAATGTGCAGTACCTTTGCTTCATTTATATCCTAAATAATTTTTTCAAAAGTGTTTAATGTTCTTGGCCCCAAGTGCTCAGCAAGAAAAAAATCAAGTTGCTGGAAAATGTATGGATAATCAAAATGTTGAGCATTACATTATTTCAATTTGTACTCTAATTTATGCATTTTGATTATGGGCTATACAAGTATCTGGGTGAGATATTTGGAGAAAGTTGAATCAACTTGTAAAAAAAACAAAAAATAAAGCAACAAGCTTCAAAGCTTTTTGAGTTTACTGAACTTCAAGACCTCTGTAGTTGCGCTTACTTGTTTCTTTAAATTGGACTGGTAGTTAGATTAACTTACTGAGGAAGGTATAATTAACTTATTCAAATAATTTTAGTGAACTTTCAAAAATGATCTGGCACAACTTCAACCACTGAAGTTGAGTCAACTCAAAAATGCTTTGCAGCTGATTGCTTTATTTTTTTTAAGTTAACTCAACTTTTTATTTTTTACAGTGTAGTTAACAGTAATAATTGGACCCTAAACTAAAGTGTTACCAAATTTTTCAAAGAAATCCTACACTTTTTTTCAGTATTTTTTTATCCCAAGGAACTTCCACTTCCACTTTCTTTGTCCCTCACATGCTCATTGACGCCTATTCAATCAGAACATGCCGTAACAATCCAATAATAGCAGTAACGGCCCTTATAATTAATGCATACGGTTAAGAAAATGGCTATACTAAGAAGTTTCTCAGTGTGATACACTCTGTGAGCTATCGAGTCAAAAACCAGGATGTGACCTCATGCGTGTCCTTCCTACCTCTGTGCTATTGTCTGAGCACTCCTCTAAGAGGAAGCTGGACAGCGGGGACTCGTTTGCAGCAAGTGGTAATTATGATTTCTGCGCAGCTGTTTAGAAAAAAAACAATATGCTGTGAAATGCAATCCACCTCCCCAGCCGACAAAATCTACAGTCGTTTTAGTGTCTGATGCATCTCTTTCGCCCATGTACCGTAGTTAATTAACGCTAGTTGACCGCTGAGATTGCTGTTTTTAAATGAATACCCCATTTCATATTAGCTCGTAACAGTGCGTTACACTTCCAGGAGCAATAGTTTCCCACAAAGACAAGCAGATGTTCGCAGACTGTACGCTGGCGGGTTTGATCAAGCTATTAGCAGCCACAGTGAGGGAAGGAACACTTTCACAATCAAGGGTATTTTGAGACATGAGAGCAGATTGGGAATTGAAACCAAAATTGAGGTGAAGGCATATCAAAGTCATCGCTCAAGTTTTCTTGCAACGGTGTTGCTCTCCAGTCCCACTGGCCTAAATAAAGGATCTCATCTATTTAACAGTCAAATCTACAGTAAAACTATTACAGTTAATGACGAACAAAGGGAGGAAAGAAGTGGGAGATTTCGATGAGACGAATCGTTTTCCTCATCCTTCCCCATACCCATTTCCTCCCGAGCCCGTTAGTCTTTCTCTTGCTCACTACCTGTCTTTCGTTCCCACCCGTCTTGACCCGCAGACTGGATCATTAGCCATCAGAGCCCTTGAAACAATAGCCCCCCCGAACCCCTCCATTCCTGCTCTCCTCTAAAATATTCATAAGGACAATTAGGAGTTCCGATAAGGCAGAGAGGAGAAAGCAGAGAGGGTAGGTCGTGCCAGCAGGACGTCTGTTCTGTAACACTCTATACCCCTGCCACCGAGTAGGCCTCATCAATCTGTGAGAGCGCACCTCTCCTCACATACCTCGCCTCCTGAAAACCGCCGGCCTTGACCGCAGCCTTGATACTCACATTGTGTGGTATGTTAGGTCAAAGGACGGGGCACAAAGGTGACGGATGGGCTGGCAAACATATTTAACAAACAACCCCATGGGCTTGTGGTGGACTGTTTCACACAGGCATTTATATATGAGGTGGTCGGAGGTTTTGCCTTTATTCAGGTCATCATCTGTGAACGGAATACTTTCCTGGACTCACAAAACATGGCGGTTTCAGGTTGACAACTGCACGTAAAAACGTCAAGTGTGCTTTGTTTGATTAAAAAGACACTGGATACAGATGCTGAAAGTACACCTACAAGAGTCTGTAATCCCTGATAAGCCGTTAAGTGAAGTACACAGAATCATAATGATTGTTTGGGCTGATCTACAGTACTGCAATAAAACTTTACTTTGAATACCCGGTTGTCTTTCGTGGAAAGAAGAAGACGAGCCTCCTACACATGACTCAGAGAGAGAAAAACTCTGGTTTCCATGAAAAGGGAGGGCATTATGGGAGAGGTTATCGCTTTACTCTTCAGTAAATCGGGTGTTCCGTGCTGTGTTGCTATCCTAACACTAATTCAAGTGGAAAGGAAGAAACAGAGTAGGTGTGTATTTCTTCGTTTTGCCTACATGCATAATTCCCCAAATCATTTCTTGTTTTGCAATTGCAAATTAGTTTTGTAAAATTAGGTACATGCAACCTTAACACATCCGAGACATTTGGGAATGTGTTATACATAAAACTTTCTTTGAAGTCAAATCCGCAGTGAGCCGCCAAGTTTTTACTATGAATCAAAGCATATGCAAAAACCAAATCATAAGCAGTGTCAACTGATTTAAAATCCTTCCTCAGGCAGTCCACATCACCACTGAGATCAATTCAACCCACTCCTGCAAAGAACAAACAATACACTGCGGAAAGTGAAAGAATTTTAATTGAAAGCATAACATTGCTGCATGTGCCCTTCTTGAAAGCTGAATAACAATTTCACCCCTCTACATTAGAAATCATGCCGGAGTAAGTAAACATGATCTTTCATATCAGTGTTGAAATCATTACAGAGGCTATTTGGTCTTACGTCATCTGAGAATAATTCATGGCTGAAATTGGCAAACACGTGCCAGATTGCTGAGCTGGGAACAATGGAACAGTATCTGAGGTAGAGAGGTAGAGAGAGAGGTAGAGAGAGAGGTAGAGAGAGAAGTAGAAAGAGAGAGAGAGGTAGAGAGAGAGAGAGAGAGAGAGAGAGAGAGAGAGAGAGAGGTAGAGAGAGGTAGAGAGAGGTAGAGAGAGAGAGAGAGAGAGAGAGAGAGAGAGAGAGAGAGAGAGAGAGAGAGAGAGAGAGAGAGAGAGAGAGAGAGAGAGAGAGAGAGAGAGAGAGAGAGAGAGAGAGGCCCATTCTTGCTCTTATTGAATTACATTCAATCATGTTTGCCCGTGTTGGAGATGCTTCCCCCCCTCCCACTGGAAAGTAATCAATAGTCAAAGAGGACACTTCCATTAGCTTTTGCGCCTGCCATCTAGGGACTGGTTCTGATGGTAACCAGGAAAAAGAAGGGAGGGAGGAGAGAGGTTTGTTAAGTTCAAGTAGACTGGGCAATTCATCTTCGTTTCCATTACACTGTTATGTTCTACATCTAAGCAATGAAAATGAATGAAAGCCTCTTATTTGAGGCCATTGAGAGATTCTAGCACCAATACCATGTAAAGCATGTGAAGCAAATTGATTCCAATACCGAAAAATTCATTGTGATTTCTATTTCTCTCAAAACATAAAGTCTTGAGATATTATGACAATGCAGGGATGTATCACACAGAAATATTTTCTGTTTGTCAGTCTATATGATTTTTTCCCTAGAGGACCTAGAGAACCTACAGAGGAGAAGGCAGGCATGGATCTGTCATGGGCACACCTATCAGGACTTAACAGCGCTGAGAGCACAAGGGTGAAGACAGCCGCCAGATGTGGCTGCTCTTGTACTCTTTTCTCATTCTGCCATCTGACATGTGAGGTTAAACAAAACAAGCAAAAGAAATACACATTTATAAAGAAACAGCTTTTTAAACAACATTTACTCAAAACTAATCCAACAGTGTATGCAGAATTAACTATCCAATTTTTAAGTTTTGTTGTAAGTTAATTTCACTTGACTGGAAGGATGGCTTTATTGATTTCTGTTCATTACACTAAGCTATTAGCAGATTAAACTCAACAACTGAATCAGTTGATGAACTGGCTGTTAATAAATAGTAAAGGAGCTCTGATTCAAGGTTGAAATCATTGCAATCCAAGAACCCACACAGTAAACAGTAATGCTCAAAATAATGAATTGGTTTGAAGTAGGGTAAACTCAATCAACATATCAAGAAACAATTTTTCTTTTGAGTTCACAAAACAGAAACATTTTAAGTAATTCCTAATATATGTTTTATGAACTACTTTCTTTTAATTTAGACAAACTTAAATTGAACTGAAACTGGACTGGGATTTCAATTCCCCAGCATTGAATTTTATTGTTATATAATGTTTATATATTTAAACATTTAAGTTGAAGTTAAATGTGAGATTTAGTATTGTTTAATGTTATTGTAATATAGAAGAGTTTATGTTATGTTAGGAGTTTTGGAGGGTTACCATCATGGTGTCGAGTGGAGCATGAGGTTAATTTGAGAACAGGTATGTCCAATGTTCTGCAGTACAATGAATGCAGTACTCATTGAACAATTGCTATGCTCTGCTAATGCTATCAAAGCATTGTTGCTAATAAGTAAGTTAGCATTTATTGAATTATCTAGTTAAAGCTACTGTAACTGTAAAGTTGATATTACATGATAATTAAGTTAAGTTAGAGACTACAGCCAGCAGTAGAAGCTAGTTCAGCCTGTTTTTAACCCACATAATCTCACTCGCAGAATGTAAATGCATACAGCCACTCGGAAACTACTTTTCAACTACTTTTTTATTTTTCAAAGAGTACATTAAACTACTTTTCAATGAGTTCCTATGAAAGTTAAACTTACATAGGCATGAACTGAAAATGCACCAGATGGACACACATTGTGAATGACTTAGCTGAGCTCAATTCTTCGCTTTCGTGATGAATGAAGTCTGACTCCTGCTGCATTTGTGCCGTGACTCTTGCTTGGCTCACTCACATTTTATTGAACAGACACGTTCAGTTTTTAATTGTAGTGTATGTTCTGTAATTGAACCAAATCATTGTATTACTATAAAATAAAATACATTTATATAAAAAAAATATAAATATATTTTACCACCAGTGCGCAGTGGGCAAGTGATAACCGTTAGCCGTGGCTTGGTTGCGGTCTCTTTCAAATGCATTCTGGGAGTTATTGACTTTCATCCCAAATACATTTTCTGTTTTTTCAGTCTAGAAGGCACCAATTTCTAAAATAATTTAACTTTTCTACTACATAAATGACCCAATTTAAATACACATTCATCTTCCCAGTGGTAAAGTAACCCTTCAAACTTTTATTTTAATAACTTCCTAACCTAAGTTTCCATATTGATAATCTCAAAATGGTGAGGTGCCACAGTAGCTATTTATAACCTGTACCTTTTAGCTGTATGCGTTTTTTAGACTAGCGTATAAAATAGTTAATTCACTAATTCTACCTCATATGCCATATATGGAGTTTCCTTAGTTTGAGCGAGGCCAAATCCATTTTTTTCTGTATTCCGCAAATTATTGTGTGTTGAGCAATGGACCTGGTTGGAAAACCAAATTCTACATCGCTGATCTGGGATCATTTTGGATTTGTGCCTAACGAAAAAGGTGAAATTTTAAATAAGGATGAAGCCATTTGCCGGATTTGTAAAAATTAAATATGTGTTAAATGGGCGAACACATCAAATCTTAAGAGCCATCTCCAATCTTGTCATCCATAGGCGTTTGTGTTATGTCCCATGAACCCAAATGCCCAGCTGGTGGTCAGGTTGGTATTGGAAAGGCCTGCGCCAAATAGGCCAAATACAATAAACGAGAGAGTGACAAGTGGAAAATGCTGACAACAGACGTGGCAACGTATTTGGTGGTGGAAAACGCGCCACTCCGCAGTTTTTATTCCCTTGCATGTTATGAATTCTGTTTAAAAGTTGCAACGATTTATAGTTTAATATTTAACTTTCTTTTTTACCGGTTTATTTCACTTTATTATCTCAGATATTTATTTTATTTATTTCAATGTTAGCAGGCTGTGTTTCACTTAAGTGCTGTAAACACGCGTTTGTTAAGATGTTTGAGCCTCATTTTTTAAATCTTACAATATATATATATATATATATATATATATATATATATATATATATATATATATATATATATATATATATATATATATTCAAAATGTGAATAGTTTTATTTAAAAGCATTCAGGCTTTATTTAAACGTGTTTCATGTTTGTGTGATAAGTAGGCTATAGGGCATTGTTTTAGTTCATTATTTCATTTTCATTCCCCACCCCGAACCCCACAAACACCGGTAAAAAAACTGCCACTGTCACAGCCCTAGGCCAAATGTATAATTTGTCTCAGTACTGGTACACTTTTTAGTCAGTTCAGTAGTCACTATATTGTAGGCAACTGGTTGTAAGGTTGTATGAAAATATTGTGGGCATCAACTTGCTTGCTGTTCCTTGGAAAGCCTTTTTTTAAGTTTTAGCTGTTTTTGGGAGGACTACTGGAATTCACAAAAAAATATTCCAGTGAGGGGGGCAACTACACACAAATATTAGTTTCAGTAAATAAAATAGAATAACATCTACCAGTTATAAAAACATTAATAAAACATCCAAGTACACATTTACTGAACAGTATCGATACACAGGCGAGAAACAGCGTATTTATCCAGCGAGCTGAGAGTGAAAATGATAGTTCAGAATTAGTCATTCATTTGCAGCGTGCCTCATCCCCCTCTTGTTTCCTCTGTGAATGAGCACCAGGGTTATTTGCTCAGAGTCAGCGCGTCTATGTTCAAGCACTTGAGATTAGAGCCTGCCTCATTAGTCTCATTGGAGACTAATGTTTACCAAAGACCCACCTCGCTCTGGGCCTTTTGTTGCTTTGTCTTCTTTTTATTTCAGCCTCTTGAAGAAGGCCTGGTTTTTAAATGAAAAATATCAGTTTTGCTAGAAAATGAGTGAGAGAGGGAAAAAAAAGAAGGGGTGGGGGTTTGAAAAAAGTAGTTGTGACGTCAATGAGGCACGACACGTGTTAAAAACAAGAATCTCTTGGCAGTAACCAGGTAACAAGCATCTCGCATCAAGCTCAAAGGGAGAAGGAACATTGGAGAAGAGCACAGCGAGAGGGTACGAGACAGATTCACTTCAGTATTTCATGTTCGTCAATGCGTACAGTTTACACGTGAACCCTAGTCTTCCAAAACGGACTCTCCTAACTGATGCGTCATAGATAATAGTCCATTTTCCACTTATGTGGTTGCTTGGAAGCATAATGTTTGGCTTGATGTGGCACGCAGCATTAGTTTATATCCTTTAACGTTGTATGTCCTTTATGTTCGCTTCCGGGAATGATAGTTTAAGTGAAAGAGGAATACTCTGCTGCCACTGACTCTTGCTGGTCTCTGTTGTGAGGTAAACACCAAACTGTGTTTCCACAGCAACCTGGTCACACTTTACATGGGAGAGAGAAAAGAACAACAATTACCACGAATTCAGACCTTACATCTAGAGAGCTGTCAGAGAGACAGGGTCTTATAAAGTGGCTATCAGAAGAATGAACCAAATGTAGCTCTTTGTTTCAGAAGAGAGAGAAAATGGCATGTTCCAAAGAGGGGCTCTGCTCTTGTTCTAGACTGAAAGCCCAGAGGAAAGGGAGTCCTTGTCCTATAAAAAAGGGCACTTTGAAAAGCTGCAGGAGGCTTGATTCAACACCATTATTGTTGCAGCTCTTAGTGTGGTATATTAAGACAGTGCTTTTTTAACCTGACATGTGTACTATACTCCAGTAAGAATAGGCCATTCATTTAGAAAAATCTGACCTTTTTTTTTTTTTACCAGGCCATCGAAGAGTGACGCTTATTTCCATGCATACTATTTTAAATGTATATCTTTTAACTTGAGAACTGCTAGTTGCACAAAATGCAGAAAACTATGCATAAATGAAAAAGGTTATTACAAATAAAGTTTGAATCCAAATTAAATTGAATTAATTTGAAACCAAATTAAAATCAAGGAATAAATTACTCTTTTTGTACGACACTATCCATTAACAAAGTGTTACAATCCTCTGGTTAAAAGCATCCAAAATAAACAGGTTTTTTTTGGTCAGAAGTGGCTCTTTTAGAAATATAATGAAATGTCAGTCATGTTTCAGTTAATTATGACCTTCTCAGATGTTTCTCTTAAAATGATTTATGAGAAATAAAGAACAGAAACAAACATGATACTAGGTGACATACAGTAAGAGTGCAGAGATAAAACATGGGTGTGGATAGATTAGCTAAGATGATGTGGTCTTGGATAAATAAATTAAAAAGTGAAATATTCACATTGAATTCTGATTGCAGACATTGCCATCTTGGAGCATCTGAGCAAAGAAAATATATATAAAGACAATCTGAGAGGACTACCAGAATATTATCGATTGATTATTTTTGTTGTTTCAGGGCTTTCTTGGAAAAACAACTGATATATTTAAAATCTTGTCTGTATTATTATCTTCACCCTTGTCCAAAATGTAGATTTTAACATTCCTGACTCCTCTTATTATAATTAGCAGAAATGACAACACTTTCCTTCAGAAACTACCCCAGCGATTCTTACTCAGAGAAGAGGAGTGTTTGTTTTTAGTGTGCAGATTGACAAAACACGTTGCTCAAGCAAGCATTGGTGGAGTTGAACTGTTGCCACAGTTTGGTCATTGATTTACCCTAGTGATAAGAAAACAATTCTACTTAAACTATTTATTAGGTAAACCGCCTCTTTAAGATGAGGTCAAATGTTCCTTATAAAATCTTCATGTACAAGGTCGAATGCATAAGGCATTTCTTGTCACAAACAGACTTTTGAAACACTGAGTTACGAAAAATATCTAATTACCCTAAAATAGACCTCCACGTAACTCAGTGGATAATTTTCATATGCAAAATTTTATAACATAGTAAATGCTTCTATCTGTCAATCATTAAAATGACTACCATATTATCTGGACAAAACACTATTAACTCTATTAAAGGGATAGATCACCCAAAAAGGAAAGTTCTGTCATCATTTTCTCACCCTTATGTTGTTTCAAAGCTCTATATAAATGTTCTGTTGAACACAAAGGAAGATATTTTGAAAAACTGTGGGAAACCATTCCCAGTTCGGGGACATCATTGACTTCCATAGTATGTTTTCCTACTATAGAAGTCAATGGTTCCCCAAAGCAGGCCTGGTTACAAACTTTATTATTTTGTGTTCAGCAGAAAAAAGAAATGTGTACAGGTTTGGAACAACTTGAGGGTGAGTAAATAATGACAGGTTTTTCATTTTTGCGTGAACTACACACCTTTAAATTTTAGAATTATATTGGAATTGTCAGTTATGTGTCAGTTAAGTATCACCGTCTCAGATGTTGCTCTTCTTGTTAAAATAAAAAAATCTCCTCGCCATTGATGGATTTACCGTCATTTATGAGACATGAGACATATTCAAAAGTTGATAAAGAATGCAAAAAAATGAAGCTAGATTTTTTTCTTCTTTTTTTAAAGCAGAGATTCTGTTATTTCTTTTGATACATTGCATGTTCAGATATTCATACAACTACATTTTCTGGGCCAGGAGCCATGAAAGTTTTGTGAAAAATGATCAAAAATGATCAAAAACTTTTTTATTAAACCTTAGCGGAAAAAAATAGTTAAAGCTTAATTATTCAGGTTATAAGTCTATAAGATAGGGAAAATAATGGCTAAAGAGTATGACAGGACTATTCAATAATCAGCAAGTACAACAAACCATCTGGAACTTAGAAAACACTCCCTAAATTTCTGCATGAACACGCCAAGGATTAATCTGAAGGATCTACCGCGTACAACTGAGAATGTGTGAAAGCACAACTATAATTTGCCAAAAAAAGTGACCCAGTTGCAATGAGGGCAAAGATTCTGTGGTCAGATGAGACCGAGACATTAACCAAAATTCACAAATATAGCTTGGTGGTGATTGCATTACGCTGTGGAGCTGCTATTTGAAAATGATGAGAATGATCAAACCAAAGGCAGAGGCAGACTAATAAAATAAGTCCTCCTTAGTCTACACAACAATTATAATGTAGGGTGATGGCTCATTATTAAGAATCATATTGGAGAGATACAGCACATATATCAAAATATTCTAAAGAAGGCACCTTTCCTTTATGTCAATACAGCTGACATTTTCATTTGACTTAATAAGCACTTTAATATGAAAACTGCTGGATGTGAGATAGAGCGGCATAACAGAAAAAAATGTACAAATATAAAAAAGGAGAAGGAAGGAAAGGAAGAGAGTGGCTGTAGATGAGACATTAAAGAGCGAGCAGAGGGAATTGAGAATAGAGAGAAATGGAGATCACTGAAATGAAGTGATATGTTACAGATCATAAGGGAAATTAGACCAGATTTAATAAGTAGTTTATCAAAACAGTGTGCAAATCAGAAGAAGAAATGACAGCTGCTAAAAAGGGACAATGAAGATACCGAAAAGGATTAACTTGTCACAAAAAAAAAGTTAAAATTTGAGAAGATCATGTTAACACGTATTTTTTGGAAGCGCTGAAAATGTAAAATTTACTTTTATTTTTATAAAAAGCTAATGAGCTGCTAATTAAAAAAAAGTTAATAAAAAAATGTATGCAATCATTCATGAATGTATTTCAGGAAAAACTGAGGACACTGTCTATCGTTTATATAGAGCCACCCAGGATGAGCTGAGCAGTGTAACTGACCATGCATCCCCCTTAGCCTTTTCAAATGTCAAACACGGCTTTAGCAGATCACACAGTCAATCTGGCCCCTGGCCAGCCCAAAGTCAAGCCACTAAGTTAAGCGCTCGCCAATTAAAATGCAATCTTTTCTCGTGTTGTCGTCTGTGCATATCAAGTGCAAATTAAGCCCCTGACCCTTTTTAGATTAATCCTCGAAGACTAGGTTAATAGTCCAGAACCGTAGGGGTCGTCTGCCCCGCCAGAGCGTGAGGTGAGTGGCATCATTGTGCGAGTGAGTGATCCTTTAGTGCAGTGCCTGCCAAAACCTCAAGGAAGGACTTGGATGCCCCTGCTTTCAGCTGGAGATCTCAGCATGAACTCATAAAGTGACTTCATTCACTTGACAGTGTTGAAACAATGACACGATCAAATTAAAAAGATGGACTAGGTCAAAACTAGTTAAATTATGTGTGTGTAAGATACTGTCCCTTGGTCGTCTTTCCAATAGTATCAAATGGTAACGTCCTGACGAGAGCAGAAAGAGCTTTGTTAAGTCTGGTGTCCTCTTCGCATACAGTAAGGCAGGGCAATTGTGATTGGAAGGACACTCAGGACTGAATATGGTGCCTGTTAGCAGGGCTCTATTATCGGGATATGTCACTGTTAAAGATACCAGCACTCCAGCCCTGATCTGTCACTGAAAGAGCCCAGACAGGCCCCTCTGAGACACACTGCCGCTAATGTTTGGAAAATGAGCTTAGCAGTTAAGTCTTAATCAACAGGGCCATATAAATAATACTTCCATTAGACTGCCACCTAAGCCTGCTAAGAGAGGATGAATTTGTAATTTTCATGGTATTAACAACACATACCGAGAGACAACTGAGTTCTCTCTTCATTAGAGCAGGCTAAAATGTTGACAAAATAATGACAAAAGTCAACAACAAAAATTAGTAATTTTTCTCTGTAATTAATTGCGAATTAATTGAAGTTTGTAATAATTTGTAATTATAACATAGAAAAAAGTTAATGACAGTATATTTTGTTGTAATGGCATCTTTTTATGAATGAGGGCCAGTATCACTGATAATAATGATTTACTCACTCTCAAGCCATCCTAGGTGTATATGACATTTTTCTTTCTGACGAATAAAATCAGAGTTATATTAAAAAAGTGCTGGCTTTTCATTATAATTGCAATGAATTTGTGTCTCATTTATGAAGTCCATAAAAGTGCATCTATCCATCATAAAGCTGCTCCACACAGCTCCGGGGGATTAATAAAGGCAATAATAAACAATCATTTTTAAAGAGAAATGGTGGAGAATTTCGATATAAGAGAAGAGGGGCTTGAGTTTGTTACCCAGCCCTATCCAGAAGAGGCGCCAAAGCTTGTGATGCTCCAATACATTCCGTCAGGGGTTATTCTTTAAGCACAAGCCGTACCGCAAAAACTAACCAACAAGTCACTGCCATTATAAAGCTTGGAAGAGCCAGGACATTTTTTATATAACTTGGATTGTATCCGTCTAAAAGAAGAATGTCATATACACCTAGGATGGCTTGAGGTTGAGTAAATCATGGATGTATTTTATTTAATGACAGACATTCAACGCTACAGTATAATTGAAAGCTATATCAATTTCAACATTTATTAAGCTTTAAAGAAATAACTTTTAACTTTTAATTTAGATGAACTTAAAGCAATCTTCACATAAACCCATTATAATAAATGTTTTTATAATTCACTATACATTATAATTTGACGCTCTAATTTTGACAGCACTACAAAAAATATAATAATATTTTACAATTTCAATGGTTTTACTGTGTTTTTTGATTAGACAAATGCAGCCTTGATGAGCATAAGAGACTTCTTTCAAAACATCTTATCCACCCTACACCTTTGAAAGGTAGCATGACTGCTAATTTGTCAAATGAGACAGACTGATTCAGGCTGTATAAAAATGTGAAACTTATTGCAATGAAAATACACATCAATTGTCATCAAGGACAATGAAATGTGGATCCACACACTATAGACAAGGGAATTTTCCCAACAGTTTATATTTAAAAACAAAACAAAAAAAACAACACAGTTTTCTTTGAAAATACCATGATTTCAATTTGTCTTGTCAAAGTCAATTTTACATATGTGTTGCTTAAATTGTAAGCATGACTTAAATCATTCCATCACTATCAATTTGTCTAATCAAATCTAAAGAGCATATTTTAATAGGCAGACTTAAGGGATTTGGACCGAAGCGTTCATCGCCATCTCTCACTTCTCTCACTGTTGCTTTTCTTTCTTTCCGCCACTCTCCTTCCATCCTCACATCAGCAGGAGGAGGATAATTGATCAATCATGCTAATTGAACAGTCTGGCCAGCTAGCTCACAGAAGCAGATGTGCCAATTTGCATTCATTAAGGCAGAGTCGGGTCTTAATCACTGCACAAGCTTTGATTGACAGCACAAACAATTCAATGCAAAGCTCCCAACAAAACAGTAAAATTCAGCTCAGCAGTTATAAAAATAAATGCAATTATCTTGCAAAGTGTGCATGTTTACAGCAAAAAACTTCACAAGTCTTACAGAGGCGTTGTAGCACTCGTACAAAAGTGTTCGGATAAAATGACGATTGATTTAACAGCTTTGGCTGCATTACTGATATAACACAGAGTCGTGTGTTGTGGTGAATGTCCCAAAAATCCCCAGACCCAATGACATCAGCCATCCCCTCTTGCCAGTGTGATGAATAAAAGTCCCTTATCAAAAATATCTCCCTCCCCCAGTGCCACAGCATAGCCTCATTTCCTTCCTCTCCTCCCCAGACACCGGCTCCTTACTACATCCACATCTAGAGCCAATAGAAACTGTGAGCGAGCTCTTGTTACGAGCTCAAGTGCTTCTGTATGGACATGAATATGCATAGCATAGCTAATACAGTCGCATGGCTGTTTGGAGGCGCTCGTATGCCGGTTGCAGCTTCAAAAGGTTCACATGAAAAGCAAGAGTGACTGCTTTTTGTCCCGTGCTTGTGGTAAAACAATGGTGTTATTCACATGGAACAAAACAGGAATCTCATGCAGAAAAGGCAGAAGAAGGGCTGACATTTGGGAATGGTCAAGATTTACATATCCTGCGATTCTCGATTACGCCGTTTTCCAGGAAACAACTCTCAAAAGAATTTCACGAGACCAACTAAGATGGCAATTTTCAAAAATGTCAAAGTGCCAGTTCACGCAATATGAAAATTCTTTCAATTTATTATTTAAATGATGACAGAACTACTGTTTTAGGGTGAAATGTCCCTTCAAAAAAATTATTTGATTAGATTTCATATGCTTTCTTTGTTGATATGTTACTTTGTTGATGCGTCTACTGTACTGGTCGGCCTTTGAATATTTCTTCAGGAAAGAAAAAAGCATTTGCTTTTTAAAACCACACACAACAATGCAAGCCTCTTACAGAGGCCTGAAACATTTGCCTGAATCATTCCCTGATTTGCTTACTATTTGAGCCAGGTAAATTACATCTCAGACAACAACCAGATTATTGCGAAAGGTCAGCTGGCCGTTCACAATTTGCAACATGGTAA
The DNA here is from genome assembly GCF_024679245.1 of Pseudorasbora parva. Lineage (NCBI taxonomy): Eukaryota > Metazoa > Chordata > Actinopteri > Cypriniformes > Gobionidae > Pseudorasbora > Pseudorasbora parva. The sequence continues at coordinate 37,375,265 of NC_090187.1, read as the reverse complement.
GAGTGGTGGAAAAAAAAAGTAATACATGTAAATTTCAAAGCAAACATACAGTATGCCATCCATGAGTATGCAAGTCTGCAGCCTAAACACTTCTCCCAGCATTCAATAGAACGGCTGTTAGCTGGGATCACTAATGTGTTCAAACCATGATAATTTAGGCTAATGAGAATGGACTGATATCAGCATGGCTGAGTAATGCTCTCGAGAGCGTCTAACAGAGGCGAGGGGGTAAAAGGGACAAATGGACGCCACATATCTGCTGTGAAGTTGATATCTTATTTCAAGGAATCCTATGTGCACACTGAGAAGCCTGTATTCAGAATACCAGCGTAGGGCTACTAAGATTTCATTACCTCCAGTTGGAGAGGAACAAGAGGAAGGATGATTTAATTATTTTAATTACCTGCAGAAGCTTTTTCATTTGGAGCACAAACAGAATTCAATTTGAAACACAACAGGAACTATAAGGACTTTCTTTAGACAGGACAACTGCAAAGTATTTTCGCTCATTCATACAGTCTTTGTCCATCTTTTTATTAATTGAAATTGACGTACTGTAAGAGGAAATTCAATAACGAAACAAATTCAAAGAATTAAAGGAATGTATTGATATTTGTTAAACTCTATTACCACAGATAATTATTTCAGCTTGTTCCTCAGTTTGTAAAAACATATCACGTGTAGAACGCTACACTAACATTGCCCCAGGATAAACTTTCTACTGAGCCCGTTAACCTGAAACTTTTTAACTAAAGGCATGCCAGAAATAAACCAATTATTATTTAAAATGTTACACATATATTATGTTACACAAAAAATAACACACTTAAAACTAACCATTTTAAATATTTCAAGGGAATTTAGGCATCATGATAATGTACAACATGAAAATGATTCTCTAAAGATAACATCTTACAGTATTGTTTTTGTGTTTCTAGTTCCACCCACAAGAATTACTTCAGTAACTCTTAATTAGGCAAACAATATAGATTTCACAGCTCAAATAATATGTGTCTGAATGATGTACAATATGGAAGAATTAATATAAACATTTTAACAAAAATATGAGCCTTATGGAAAATGTTTTTCCCTGTCGTCTTTATTGTAGTCCTATTTTAAAGTCCAACTTATTGTCTGTGCTAACAGCATGACATATTCAGAACCCAGAACTTTTTTCTAATAGAAACACAAACAGTAGATATACCTTAAAACTTATTTCATAAAAGGTCAGAGAACTTCCACGGTCTTATAAAAGTGAAATGTGTGGGGCTGCGCTATTATACGCAATCTCTAGACTGAGGTCCATCATACATGAAAAGTCCTTTCAACTCCACTTCCTTTCAATGCAAAAGGTGAGAACAAGGACAAAGTGTGTTAGTGGAGACCCAATACCGTGGAACACCGGCGGTCCTTAAAGACCCCTGCGAGACGTTGAATGGACATGCTGTAACCTCTGAGGAAACGCTCCATCAATCCTGCGTTGCTACTCGGTAAATAAAAGGGCTTGCTTCAGACCCACAGCCTTTGAAAAGGGAGACACAGATGGGATCGCGGCCACTTTTAATCAGACAGAGAAGTGGACAGGATCCACAAAGGGAGATTTCACGCAACGCTTCACCTGTCGCCTGGAGTGTTATTGAAGTTGAACCGCGGTGCGGCAGGCGAACAGTCACACAGTCACACACCAAAAACACACATACACATGCTACTCTTTGCTCAGGCATGGTGATCTTGGTCTAGCGCTCTGGTACTGACTCGGGGCCAGACTTCAGATAAAGTCCATAGCCCTCAGCCTGGTCGTCACACTGTGCCCCGCTCACACATCCATCTGTGGAAAGCAATACATCTGTTCCCCTGACTGTGCAAGACCAGGCCTTTTGCTAAAGATGGTGGTGGCAAGTAGGAATGTGACTTTTGATTTGGCTTCTCACATGGAACAGGAATTTAGGCAAGTCCATGAAAAAACAGCAAAACATGCATTTGTTCTAGAGGACGGGAAAGGGACAAATGAGAGCAAAAAAGTGTGATTGTTTGTGTGCCATTTATCACCTTAACACAATTTATTTATTTAGATAAGTGTAAGTGCCTCCATGTGAAACGCATTCACCGGGAGAAAAGACTAGAAGAAACAGAAAACACGCAAATGGGAGGTTTAGAGCGGGGGGTATTGATTTGTTAAATAAATGTTTAACTCTTTACTTCTTTTATAACAAGCTTAACAAAAACAAAAAGTAAGGGTTGAAAAAACACTGGATCTGTGAGAAAGCAGTTTCTATAGAGCTGGAAAAACAGTCTAAAGTTACTTCAGAAACAGTACAATGGGGCGGAAACCATTTTGTCATAAAAAGCCTTATTTCATTTTTTGGGGGGGGGGGGGGGGGGGGGGGGGGGGTTAAATGCTGTTTCATGCATACTGAGCTTTTTACACTGTTAAAGACTTGGATTCCCATCCTAAACATTGACAAAGTTTCAAAAACTAATGTTGGACGTTTAATGGAGTATTTCTGTGTTAAAAATACTCCTTCCGGTTTCTCACAAGTTTCGGAGAGTTTTTTTGAGTATGGCTCGACTTGACGTTAATAGATCGGAAGGTCCTTGTATGGGCCGTACGGGCTCTTCTCCCGTTAGGGTGCACGCGCGCGTGACTAGAGCGAGAGAGGAAATGCACGCCCATAAACACTTAGGTGCAGATCCAGTCGATCCAAGCGCCGCGCTCCACGTTATTCCTATGGGTGACTTCAACGCTTCAGCACAGCATTCCGGGAAGGCAGCGCTGCATTTGACCCGTTTGAACGCAGAAATGATGGGAAGCTTCACAACATCGCTTCAGTCGCGTCGCAAAAGTGGATCTCCACCGTTCACTGCTGTCACAGGACTTCACCAAATCATACCAAAGAAGAGTGTTTTTGACAGAGCGGTCCCAGCGATAAAGGTTCGGTCCTGCTTTGGAAGCAGCCGGTGAGTAAAACTGCTTCAAATGTCTATGCTGTTAGCTATCGTCGTGTGAGTAAACATCAGTAAACGACACAATCGCGTGCTTCGTCATTCAAATGAGTTTCTCCACGCTTAAGGACGTCACCGCTTTGCGCGCTTGTCATTCTTTAGCTCCGCCCAAACGCTCGTTTTTTTCCAGAAAGACTCGGTACAGCCCATATTTCTTTTATAAATATAATAAAACTAAAGACTTTTCGGAGATATGAAGGATGCAATACTACGTTATAGGTACTCAAGATTGACATGAGATAGACTGATACTGAGTGTTTCACCCCCCCTTTAAATAGTCTCGATTCTCTTAAAAAAAATCTCTAGAACTAAAATGTTGCAGCTTGTAAAATAACGGAACCAAACTGGACTGTCTATATTGTACGGGATGTTGCCAAGAGAGCCGAAGAGTGGACTAACATATCTTAAAAGGGCTTTGGGTTACTTCCTCCTTGCACATGCCATTTGATTAATAATATCACTATATGATATCCTCTTTCAGAATGGCACACTGTACAATATGAGAACACGGGCCTGTGTTTTTATGGATAAAATCAATATTGCTGAGTACTGATATCCTTTGGTTATATCGGTATACTGTATAACTCCTGCGCAGATCTTTACATGTGTCTCTACGGAGTCATACTGCCTTCAACCAAAATCAAAGTCAGCAGCACTTGTGATGGAAGTCCAGGGCCGATATATCTGCTCCTGGTTTCACCAGAACTATACAACATGTAGCCGGGCAGGAAAAGAGAGTGGAGGCTTCAATAGCTTATTTCTGCTCTGCTTCTTTACGGCTGAATCACAACCTCAGAAAAGAGAGCTGACTGTGGGCGATCTCTGCAGCTATGAGTAGATGCTGGCCCACTGAGCAGGGACAAGGCTGCTTTGTTGGGGCCCTTCATGCATTGGGTCAGGCTCCTTCACAGCGGCCGGAGGGCCGAAGTGGGAAAAGAGGCAGCTTGCCACCAGCTTGCGTTCCACATCAGTAAGCGTCAGAAAGAAATCTGCTGACGCCTGATTGTGCGGATGTACATGACCTGCACGTGTTTGCAAGACACTTACAGGATAAAACTAACCTTTTTTACTTAAAAAGATGTTGAATGGGCTCTTTAGCCATTGCAACACAGAACACAGTGATTTCCCGTTCTTTAAAATCACAGAGGGAAAGACACAAAGCCATTGAGAGGGAGCACGGCATCTTCTTTAAAAGCTGTTGTAAAGAGGTAAAGCTAACATGGGGTGGCTGTTACATAAGGGGAGAGTGTGTCCATTAATTTTTAATGCAGATGAGGGCCCTCTTGGTGCAGGGAAAAGAGCAGATGGGCCACGGATGAAGAGCTCAGGCCTTGTGGATGGCCCTGTGCATTCTTCTGCAGTTTCGCCATGCAGGTAATTCACCAGCCGTGTCATCGGCATGAATAAAAGATAACTCTGCCCAGCTGACTCCATTTATGCAGTTTCAGACTATGTTTTTAAGTAAATGACTTTAAAGGGATACTTTACTTACAAATGAAAAGCCTGTGATAAATTATGTTATTCACTCTCATGTCATTCCAAACCTGTATAAATGTCTTTCTTCTACAGAACACAAAAGAATAACTTTTTTGACTTTAAAATAGAAGTCAATGGTCCTAACAACACTGGAGCACAATATATGGTCCTTAAAGACTTACAATTTTTAAAGACTTAAATCTTTAAAGACTTAAAGATTTAAATATATGGGCAAGAAAAATCTTCTTTTGTGTTCCACAGAAAAAATAAAGTCATACAGGTACTGTATGAAAATACATGAGATTGAGTAAATGATGACAGTTTTTCATTTTGGGTGAACACACCATTTATTTTACGTAAAAAAAATTCTAAATCTGCACTTCATAGGATTTTGCGAATTCCATTAAAATCTTTACAATAGAAAATATCTAATAAATGAGAATTAAAATGCTTTCACGAGTACCATACAGAAAACTGAGAATATTTGAAAGACTAAAGGTATTATTTATGCATAATATGCCAATTTGCATTCACTTTTGATTAAACCTTTAAAAAAAAAAAGGTGTATGTATTATGCATGCGGCACTGTCATTTGTTTTCCTATTAAGTAAGCTAGTGACTATTGAATGGTAAAAAAAAGAAACTCTAGAATGACGTCAAAGAGACGTTTTGAATGCATTATCGTTCTTAGCTCACTGATGGTCTCGACCTATAAAACTGGAAACTGGTTGCTTTTGACAAATGAGGACAGAGCGTGCCTGCCGAATCCTTCTTTCTCTGTACTGAACACTACAGTAGCATGGTTTTGTTTTGCACAGCATTCATATGGCCAGCTGGGAAGGCTTTATGATGAGCACACAGTTTTAAGAATTGTATAAATGGGACATTTTTACACACTCATTAATTGAGGTGAACATGAATGGTGGACACAACAAATTGTATGCCATGTGCCCAGTTCAGTTAGGGGGCTGTTACATGATCTATGCCCCTTTGTCAGTTGTCGGAACTCAAATACGTGTGGATTTATCAGTAGCTGCAGACGTCCTGAACCCTATCTAAGCACGAATGAGAAGGAAACTGTTACATGCTGTCCAGAGATCAGTTTGTCCCCCATGGCACTATCGAACACACATGCTTAACATTTATTCATAGATGATTTCTGAACTTCAACCTATAACTGACTGCTGTACTAGACATTAACAAATGACAACATATTTTGTGAGAACTGATATTTTATACTTTTATTCAAAGAGGTATTCAAATTGTAAAATGAATACAGTCCCACTAAGGGACCTATTTTAACGATCTAAGCATATGGTCTAAAGCGCACAGCACAAGTGCACTTAGGGTCTGAATCTGAATCCACTTTTGCTAGTTTAATGACAGGAAAAACAGTCAGCGTGCCTGGTGCATGGTCTAAAAGAGTTGTCCCTATTCTTTTAATGAGTAATGGGTGTGATTTAGGGTAACATGCAATAAATAATGCAATAAATTAAGTCTCATCACAGTAATTTTCAGTTGCCTCTAAATAGCAATGCACCAACAATGCACCTGAACACACCTAGTTTTTAGACCAACACACATCGCAAATGCATTCGCTATTTAAAAAACGATACGCAGGATGTGAAAATGATCTGTTTCGGGCTAAAACTAACAAAAACCATGCGTGACATGCCTAAAACACTATGATAGGGCCCTAATAATATACTAATGTATTTGCATTATATAACAAAATATCAAATATCAAAAAAATCTGAGAAAAGCTCCACCATCATTTATTTGCAGAAACCACTTGGTTTGATATTGTGTTTTCTAATGCAATTTTAATTCACAATTTTAAAATGTGAAGTCAATGTCTAAAAGTCCAATAACCTTTGTACATCAGAAATGACATTTACAGTAACTGTAAAAATCCTTCAATCAAAGACTGGTCATTACAGGAATCAGAAGTTGGCCACACTCACCTCTACGATATCAGAGTTGGTTCTGCTCTCATGGGGTTCGTTGTATTCTGTGTACTTAAGTAGGACTTTGTCCATGTCAGTGCTGGCATACTGAAAGAGTTTGTTTGAGCTGTTGAATATGATCAGGGCAATTTCACAGTCACACAACACGCTCAGCTCATAAGCTTTCTTCATCAAACCAAACTTCCGCTTTGTGAAGGTAACCTGTGAGGAAACATAAGTGAGAAGACACACTCAGTAAAATGTTTTATACAAAGATAAACAATATTTGCCTTCATATTAGCATTTACAATATTTGCCTTCATATTAGCATTTAGAAAGTCAATCAAGATGATTACATAAGAATACAGAGAAAAATATCCTACTGCTCTCAGTCATTAGTCCAATAATAAGGTAAAAAAAGAAGAAAATCTTAATGTTCCCTGTTTCAAACTAGGTACGTCATTCATGGCAACCACAGAAAAAAAGTAAGGCAATTAGAATAGACACACATACACATGAAAGGTATTTTTGTTAAAGCAAAACAAGAATTACTTAAAAACGGGTTTATTCATTCTCTTTTTAAACCTATGCATCTGCTCTCATTTTTATGTATCATATATTTATCATAAGTGTTGTTAAAATAATAAACAAATCAAAAACATTGTTTCTAGAAATTAACATTATGTCACAAATGCCGTGAGTTAAGTGTTATCAGGTGAATTTAGGACATCTCTTTAAAGAAAGCTTGTGACAGCATGTGAAGTGACGTGAAGTGATATGACGTGAAGGCCAAGTATTGTAACCCATATATAATTTGTCCTCCTCATTTAACCCATCCAAGTTAGTGCGCACACATTAGGAGCAGTGCAAACCGTGGACACACACCGAAGCAGTGGGAAGCCATTTTTGCCCAGGAGAGATTGGGGGTTAGGTGCCTTACTCAAGTCATTTCCTGGTGGTATTAAGACTCAATTATTTAACCATTAGGCCACGACTGCCCTAACAAACCATAATTTAAATCATAAATCAAAATAATTCTCTCACTGTTGTAGTACGTACCTTTACAATGGTTTTGGACTGTCTATTGAGATCAGATATAAGTCTAATTGTTTTAGTGGTCTTCATCTATCCTGGGCCATGCTACTGCAAGATAATGAGTCGAGCAGACAGCAAAGCTGCCACACTGATGTCATGGTAGGTCAGACAGAAGGTCAGTGTGAGGAACGCAACAAAGGCTCCACAGCCTGTGCAATCAGCCCATTAGGGAGACAGCAGGCTCCATCACTCCTGCCTGCATCCTCTGACAGCCTCTTCCTGCAGGGCAGTCGCTGTAACACGAGCCAGCATGTACGCTTCTGCAGGTCGCACGTACACGCCCATAACTATCTGACTTTTCTAGAGATGACCGGCCATTATGCACCAAGCTATACGCTTTGCATCTGATTCAGCTATACAGTGAGCCAAGCCAAGCATGTGTCCTATTATCCACAAGAAGCTCATTCAGGAGCCTTCAAAAGCCTGAAAATGAATTATGCATTTGTTCAGCTCTCATGTTTAACAAGTGTTGTGCAGTGAAGATAGCAGCAGATTTACTTTCATAATATGGGAGCGTCAGAACGACATCATGGATGAGCATATGAACACTCGAGATGAACAGGATGTGTCGTGCACATGGCAAAACTTAGAGAGATGCCATGGAAAGCTTCGCCTAGAGCGAAAAGAAGTTGGAGAGCATGTCTATGCGAGGGAGAGAGCGGGATCGAGAGAGAGAGAGAGAGAGAGAGAGAGAGAGAGAGAGAGAGAGAGAGAGAGAGAGAGAGAGAGAGAGAGAGAGAGAGAGAGAGAGAGAGAGAGAGAGAGAGAGAGAGAGAGAGAGAGAGAGAGAGAGAGAGAGAGAGAGAGAGAGAGAGAGAGAGAGAGAGAGCTGTATGATTACTTCCGCCAATTTCACTGACCTACAAAGCAGAGCTGAGCAGATGAGCTGGCTTTGTTCAACTTTAATTGGTCACAGCTTGCAGAAACCCTCATTTCAAACGGTACAATGCAATATAATCCAATGAGCAGCACAGTATCTCTAAATCTATACGGATTTCTGTCCAACTGTGGAGAGTCGCATGTAATGTTCTGCATTACAGGTGAGTATAATGCTTAATTATGTTTTCAGTTGAACACAATACATTTGGTCACTCGATTTGTGCATATAAAGACACACATATATATCAATATAAGGTAAATTAAGCAAGCGTAGAAAAATATTGCTGTGATGGCAAAACTGAATTTTCAGCAGCTATTACTCAAATCATCAGTGTCAAAGGATCTTTCAGAAATCATTCTAATATGCAATCAAAATCAATTAACACAATTAATTCAGATAATTCAGATAATTATACAAGCATGCCACACTTTAAGACTGCGGTCACTGCTTAAAATTCCTTGTAAGCTACCCAAGTAACTGTTGAACCAAATCAAATCTGTACAGGGCATGCATTACACATTAATCTAAATCCATTCAACCTCCAATGACACAAGGTAATGACACACAGGAACTTTCATTATCAATAAACAGGAAGCGAATGGAGTGTGCTGGTGGAGCAGGACTGTATACTTGAGCAGTATAGAGAGAGTAGTAAGTTGAGCTCAGGCAGACAGCAGTGTGAATTCCCAGAGCCACAAAGAGCAGCTCCCTCCCAGCTGTCATTAGACTCCTTTTGCCTCTCTTGCAGGGCAAACATGAGCAAAGAAACCTCCAAAATCTCCCTGGACAAGACTTTTCCAAGTTTATCATTATTAAATGCTCCTTCCTACCATAAATGGCAGATTTAATTGTGCAACTTAATAGTGGAAAAAGAGATGGGAATCATAGTTCAAGTAGATGGCATAGTTCAGGCTGGAGTCGACCTCTGAGGCAGCAGAAGAAAATGTCACCTTTAGCATGGGACAGGCCCTGCTGTACGGTGTGTGCGGTGACATTGTTCCACTCCATTGCTATTAAGGGCACTCAGTTTCTTGCTGACCCAAAGTAACGATTTATTCCGGCTCCAGTGCAGGACACCGTCACAACACTAGCACAGACATGCAGAAAACCATCCGCATTCAAGCAAGAGTTTTAACTCATTTTTAACTTCATATCATAACTTATCACAAAAAGACCAATTATACTCTTCTCAGCCTTGGGCAGCACAATGAACGTCTGTGATGGCAGTGATGACAAACATAGTTGTCATCTGTACGATAAGTACAGTCTTCCAGCCACAGTTTTAGAATGCCACAAAAAAAGCGCTGTAGCTGCAACAAGGACTTTTGGGTGCGTCCCCAAACAACAACTCCAGTCTCCCAGGTCACTGCACCCGGGAGACACCAGGTTACTGCACCAGGTTACAGACACTGTAAAGACATAGTGAAATCTGAGGTCACATGGGAGGTCATTGGTTCTTTTTCTTGTTAGCTCACAGAGTAACAGTCACACCACAGTTGGTCTGATGTGTGAATGATTTTAGACTTTTCCAGTTCTATGTTACTGTAGTTTACTAATCTAGTTACTACTAGTCATAAGGGTTAGGGCTGCACATCGAAATAAAACAGAAGTCTGTATGGCTTAGTGTGATCATCAAAGTCCGAAATTGTATTAAATAAATAAATGTGCTACATGTTTCAGAGTGAAGTGTGAGATTGTGGGGTTTTTTTACGGCCTATTGTGAGTTTTCATGTCTCGGAGTGTCTTGGTTCACATCAAACTTTGCTCTACCCAAACTCATCTATGCATCTGCTCTGAGTTTAGATTGTTTAAAACACGCATTTGGGAACACAACATGTGCCAACATCTCCCTATTGTTGTGATGAGAAGTGCTTATAAACCAGCTGTTGTGAACAACAAAAAGAAGCTTTTCGCCAAAAAAGCTCAATGGTTTAACATTTGAAAATGAAGAAATTAATACAGCCATACATAAAAGTTTTGTAATTTTACAATAATTACTTTGATTAATAATTAACAATAGTTGTTATATTATTATAATTATATATTTTTAAACTACTGCATTTTTTACATTAAAATGTTACATAGTAGTATTTTTGTTTAATGTGTAATAAAAAAAAAAAATAATTGCAGCAAACCTTATTTCAGAAAATTAACTTTTTTGAATTTTTACCCAAATCCTATGGTACTCATAAATATAAATATAAGAAAATCAACACAAAATCTTGTGAGCAATGCAGCACCCAAAGCAACTTAAGTTTGAGGAAGTAATGATATGAGTAATGTTTTGTGCTCCAAACTTCCCTTTGTTCCCACCAACTTGTGGCAGTCTTTGATAAGGTCATTTTATCCCAGCCATCCAGTAATTATATTAGCATTTCTCATCTAATTGTACAGCAGGAATAAGAACGCTGACCTTTTCACAACTTTTTCAGCATATCAGGTAGTAGCTGGAGTACTAATTCTGCTCTGCCATCATCTCTTCCATGTTGTATCTCTTACTTTTCACAGTCTGTCCTCTTTTTGCTGGCAGCGCACTGGGCCGACTTGTATACCTCTGGGTATTGTGGCTTCTTAGAATTTCAAGATACCAGAGAATCAAAGCAAATGAGGATGTGTGTAAGTAAAAATAAATCTTTGCTCCCATAAAGAGGAAATGGGCAATATGTGTGGGTGAAAAGTGTTGAGTAATGCATTTACGAGACCAAAATCTTGAGGAATTCCTTGTTGTGGAATCGTGGTGAGACTAAATAGATCATAAGGAAGTGTACCCACATATTTTAAGGGTATGTGAATATGTGTTAATCTTTATGTGTGTTTCACCTCAGGAAAATGATAAGGTCTGGCTTGTCAGTCAAAGGCTCCATCACAGGCTGTCCTTAGGGAGGGGAGTCAACAGGAAAAACAAGCCATGTGGGCCTGTAATGTTCTCTGGCATTGGAGGTGATGCCTCTGATATCGAATAGAGAGCAAAGTATCAGACCAGGGGTGACATAGCATTGAAAGCAGCATGTCAGCTTCAATGATCTCGATAACAAATAGCAGGGGGTTTGCGTGGTCCAGGGAGAGTGTCTGCCATAGCACCAGCTGGCAGAGTGACCCAAGCCCCCTGGCTGCTGCTTCCCAGCAAAGAGCACTCAGGCCTGGGAGACAAGCAGTGGTCCCTCCCTCCTGTCCGGCTGGATCAGCTTTCATAGGACACAGAGGAAGCCCCAGGTCCACAGTTCACTGCTGGGTTCTGAGCGTTCGAGTACCCAGAGGGCAGAGTCGGCCAGCTGGGGCTGAGCCGGTGTGACCTTGTAATTAGACTTATCTCTGTGCATTTATCTCTCACACTCATTTACAACATGAACTTCACCTGTGATAATTGGTCTTTTATATTCTGTTCAAAGACAGCTATCAAAGCAATTAAGGCAAAACAACCTAGATTTTTATACTTTTAAAGGAAGAACTGTGATACAATGTGATTCCATAACCTAGTGAGATGCCTATGGAGACGGAATTTAAAGGTATCAAAGGCACACTCATGACACGAAAGCGGTTTCAAAAGGTAGCCAACATAACTATCCTTCCACCTAAAATTTGGCCAAATAGTACTCACAAAGGTGGCATATACAGAAAGCATTCGGTGAAATGCTTCACAAGCTTGGCAAAATATATATATAAATGTATAATGTAAAATGAATCCATTAATATATTTATTCAAAATAAATGAATAATGTGCCATTTTGTTATAATTTAGAAAGTAATGCATTGCAATTGCAACAAGTGCAGTTTGATTTATAAAAAAAAAAAAAAAAAAATCAAAGATGGTGAACAAATGTTGATTACAATGATAATACACTGATTTGCTTTATTATAAATTAATATGCTTAGAAAACATATATAATACATATATTTATAATAAGCAAATACATTTATTTATATAAATAAATGATTACCATACAGGCAATATGCAGCTCACTAGGTGTTAGGGTTCTTATTTGGTTTCTTGAATGAATAATGAGGCCAACAGGCTTGACATGAAAAGAAATCAATGAACAGATTCTTTTGGATATAAAGATCATGAGAATTTCTAAGATTTTTTCAGTCTGTGTTGTTGATCTTCTGCCACCACGATGAACAACTGAAGGGAGGTGGGTGGAGTTTTCATTGTTCTGAGCATTGCATTGTTGTTGTCATCAAACATGAATTACAGACTGAAAACCTCCCACACTATTTCCCCTTTCAAACCTGAAGCTAAACTCTAATGCAGTTAAATCAAAAAACAAAACTCCCTTTGCTTTAAATAATCCCCTTTAGCTGCAATTACAATCATTTAAGGATGCCCGATATCAGAAAGGGCACTTGGAGTGAACGTCATCTTTTTTTTACTGAAACCTTTTTTCGCTCTCATGTTTTCATCATTAAAGAATAATGGTGTTCTCTCAGAACCTTTTAGGAGAGAGAAGAAGATGAGTCTGAAAAAAAATGGAAGGATGCACGTCACTTTTCTTCTTAAAGCGAGAGGCTCGGCACTCCTGAACATGCGACATGCGGAAGCAAAAGTAAGCCAAAGCAAGGGCGGGTGACACTCCACCCAGCAGTGAAATCATCAAACTTTTAATGACTTGGGTAATTACCCCTAGTGAGCCTGCTTAATGGCGTACAGCGGACGTCGTTAGGCACAGAGGTCCAAACGCACACACTCGCACACAAACGCAGATGTGAGAGAGCACGTCGACTGTATGGAAACAAAGCCAAAAGTACCTGATGAAATTGCGTGCGACAATTTCTCTCTCTCGGCTTGACATAGAGTTTTCTGTGCATGCTTTTGCAGAACTAGTCCCGTGAGTCTTTACTCTAGTGTCTTTACTGTAGTGATAATACTTTCCATCCTCTTTGAATCAAAGAGCTGTCACAACACAATCAGAGCTACAATGGAGTGATGCTGTTTTCACAATGACAGGCAGCTCTCATTAGGGTCCTTTGAGACCATCACCATAATTATAAGTTTTCTACTAGGGGAGTAATTCAAAAGCATGTTACTACCACTATCACATGCGCTGCAAATGAGACAGGTGTACGACATCATCAGGACATATAATTACAGACTTGAAGAGCCGTAGAGGAAATCAGGGCTTGTACTGAGTGGACGATGGACAGGTGGAGAGCGAAAGGGAGGGGGGGTTCAGGATCCTTCGGTCCTCCTGTGCTATTATGGCAGTCGTCCCCCTTACACAGCTTTGCAATTAGTATGTCAGCCTGAGCTGTTCAGTGAGGCTCACCAAATCCTCTCCTCTTCTTCTCCTTTCGCTGTCATTCCTTCCTCCTCCTACAGGCCGCACTTAAGGGGCTTTTGGTGGAAAGCTCCAGAAGGACCGGGATGCATGCATGACAGGACCTCCAGCTCCTCCATATTTCATAGAGTCTGAGCATGCTGCCGAGTAAGAACGGAGATGCTCTGCCTTCATTCTCATAAAATAATGAATTCATACTTCTTTCTTCCACTGATGGGACTCAATCAATGGTTGAATCGACGTCTGTTACGCCTTCGGTCTTTTTCCTGGCAAATATAGTGGCGAATCGATCGAAGAGCAGGATCTGACGCTCACTAAGATCTTACAAACCCCTCGGGGGTGAATAATATTGCAAGATATGTGCGGGGAATGGCACAATGAACGTCCCGTGGCTTCCCTCAAAACCCATTGTTTTGACAGATACTGCAATTGTGGACATTGCGACCCCTGCTAAGCTCTCCTAAATAAATCCTGATAGGTCAACAGGCTTTCCAGAGCCCTTCACATAATGATACAAGAAGCCCCTGCTGAAGCCTGGGCTGCGTGCAGTACCGCCACTGTATTTAATTAGGCCACTTAAGGCATTCTCTCATTCTAATGCAATGAATAAAGATAGCTCCCGGCACAGCCACGCAGATAAGGATTTTAATTGTCTTCTTTCAACGGGCCCAGTATGCTAATGGCCTTCTCCCCAGGGTGAGGAGAGCACCCTAGAGCAAGCAGGAGACCGGGTTCATGCCAGTGGGGGGGAACTGTGTGCGAAAGCACGCAAAAGCTTTAATAAAGGGCTTTACGTCTTCTACATCTTTCACCATTTGTCTCCAAGAACTCTGCTGAGCAAGTCGACCACACTCATGGCTGAGCCTGTGTGCCACTGATAACCACGCTCTCCGATGAGCACCGTGAAATTCGTATTATGACGGACAAGAGCGCTATTAATTACTGTGCGGTGTATTGTCTCTCAGGCTTGCTGGTATACGGTAATAACAACAGAGAAAAGAAAAGGCTGCATTGTAATACAGTTAAAGGTGCAAGTCACTGCGAGTGAATGAATTCTTAAAGGATCACCCAAAAAGGATTTACTCACCCGCATGTCCTTCCAAAAGTTTGACTTTTTTTCTGTAGAAAAAAATTCTAAAGAATGTGTCCACTGTTTCTGTCCTTACAATAAAAGTCAATGGGGCTCAAACCCGCATTAGGTACAAGTGTCTTTCATTTGAAGGACACTGAGACACTGAGACATTTGTCAATACTTTTAATGTTGGACATGAAAGTGAGTAAATGATGACCATTTACATTTTTGGTCGGAGATGATAAATTTGTGGGTAGAGTTGTTGCACTTTGGGTGAGCCGAGTTCGAGACCTTTCTTGTAGTCCTTTTCCGATCTTGTCCCAATATTAAGATTGGTAGAATTAAATACAACGAACAAGAAAAATGTGATTTTACAGTAACTTTCTCTTTTTTTCTTGAGTCTTTGTCCCCTCTTTTGCTTTTTATTTTTTTTTATTTTCTTTTTGCTGATGTTGTAGGCTGGGGCAGATAGTGCAGATGCTGATGTTTCTAGTAGACATCTTCTCTTTGCCTGGCTTCCTATTTGGATCCCACCCAGGACCTGGTGTTATGCTGATAATTGGCCTGTCCTGTAAATTCGAGTTTCTCACTTGGCTGAACTGCTACCTCCACAGTAACTGTCAGAGAGGTGGGAGGAGAGCTGGGGGCAAGGAGGGAGGAGGGCACGGGCTGTTATGTTATCACCCTCAGGAGAGTGAGCAAAACCTCAATTAGCTTTCCGTGAGCATGGCAAGAAAGTTATTTCACCGACAAGACAGTGCAAATGATATTTTGAGCGGGTGTGAATGGGTGCATCAAGTATAGCTGGAGAGGCATGGAATGATGCATACTTTTTTCATTATCAAATCTATAAACATGACAAATACAAAATACAATGTTTTGTATGTGTATTTTCCCTTCTCTAAAATTACTGTGTCAGAGAAAGCGACCAGACTGGGCTGTTATGTTATTTATATTTAGCGTGAGTAGACAAGGGTGAATTCCAGTCAGTCTCTGTCGCTGGCCAGATCATTGGCACTTTTCTGGGGAAAGGACAGGAATATATAGAGAGAGAGACAGAAGCAGAAATAGAGAGACGGAGAGAGAGACGGGCACAGAGTATCCCACTGTCCCTCCTTGTAATGAGAGGGTGCAGAGGTGCAGTGGCTGCTCCTAATTACTACCAAGCAGCTGCAACCGCAAGGAGCAACAGGCCCTGCCGGGCCCCAGCATAAGCCCACCAGTGTGAAGAGAGGGAGAGAGAGGGGGAGGGGGGGGGAGCGATAGAGAGAGAGAGCAAGAGAGAGATGGGAGGAAAAAGGGAGATGCCATGGTCGCCCCAATTCACCCCAGTCACCCCTTGCTCCATGTCACTGCCACACCAACTGGCTTGCACCAGCTCTGTCTGCCTCATAAACTTCTCCGGACCAAAATTGCAGGGTGGTGTGTGGGAGCTGTGTCTGTAAATATGGCTGGAAATGTGTCCCAGTCCCTTTTTATGGCTGTGTGTCTATCCAGGAATGCGGGGACAACATGTTTAGCCAATGAACAGATGGCCCAAACTAAGCAATAATCAAATGGGTCTTTCAAGCCTGTTGTGCTTGCTGTGTACAAAATCATGAAGGGATTTAATTTTGTTCTAATAACATGCACTACCGTTTAAAAGTCTGTGAGATTTTTTTCATTCATTCATTTATTTGATCAGAAGTACAGCAAAAACAGTAATAGTGTGAAAAAGTAATACAATTTAAAATAACTTGGATTCATTGATGAATGGAAAGTTCAAAAGAACTTAATTTATTCAAATATAAATTTTGTGTCCTTGCTGAATAAAATCATTAATTTCTTAGTAAAATGTAAAAATAAAAGAAATGGAGCATACATAATAAAGATGATGCGCATAACAACTACTTACCTGTCGGTTCCTCTCATCCATGATCCGTGTGATCTGTATCTTCTTCCGTCCCATCTTGGCGTCCTGCTTGGTCTCTCTGACACCCCGAGAATATCAGAAAAACACAAATTTGTCTGCCTTCACTCCCCTAGCACATTGTACTCCACTCTTTCTTCTCGAGTCTTTCTCTTTCACTCTCTTTCTGTCTGAGTCTTTTTCCTGAGGTCTCCACACTACGATCTGTGAAACAGAATGAGAAAGGAAAGAGAAAAAGAAAAAGAAAGAAGAAAGAATCACAGAGACAGGAAGGGAGACAAAAAAGAGAGAAAACTTGTTATAATGTGAAAACTCAAAAGTGTAGGTCTGATGCAGATGAAAGTGGCTGAATGTACTATGTTCCACTGCCTGATACATGCAGGAAGGATATAAAACTGAGACGCACGATGATTTCTTATCTTTACACCTGCTTTTCTTCAACAGCTGGAGATCAGCCCACTCACATGCCATGTATTATAAAAATGAAAACACTGAATAATGTTTATGTATTTTAGTGCTCATTACCACTAGTTTTACATTTCTATTACCTATGTTGACATCTAACTTTGAGCTAATCTTTAACAATCCTAAGGATAAAATATATGAATTATATTATAATGAATACAATGTAATCCTAAAACATTATCATGCTGTTATGCCTAAATTCACTTGTAGCATTAAATGATTTTACTTTTTTGTGTGTTGCTTTTTGTTTCTTCAGACAAAGTATAATATAATTTTAATATACTTTTATCTGTTATCAGCCATTACAAGAAAATAACAGATTATTGGCACTGGCTAGAATTTTAATATCCCTTTATTCTAAACTCGAATGTTTTTCTTTGCATACCATCTCCATAAAACGTCTTCGCAATCCTATCTGTCAAGCGCTCCATCAGAGCTTTCTCTAGTGAGTAGACGCCCTAAAACAAGCTTTACTAAATATCATAATGGCATCCCATCAGTTACATAGCAATTTAACAATGATTGACAACTATGTGACAGACAGTTAACAGAACGAAAGTAAGCAGGCTAATAAGTAAAGACGAAAAGCATGTGTATGCTTCCTGCTGACTTCAGGCTTAAAGAGAAGCAAGCCTTAGCAGATAAGCCAATATGACACCAATAAGCGGGTCATAAAGTCATCTGTCTGGTTTCAGAATGCACACGGTGCATAATGTCTCTTTGGTCATCTCGTCCTGTTTTCTTTGCTCGTTTCCCTCCTTCCCACATATCTCTCTGACAAAACGTAGGACACAAGCACACACACCCTGCCTCTGCACAGCGTCTCAGGAGACAGCAAGCAGGCCTCATTCTCCCTCTCATAACCCCGGCTGCTGCCAGCTCTCACTTCTAAGATGATTAAGAGTGCACCCAGTCTCAGGCTGACATTAGTTTAAATCCTCTGGGCCAGATGAGGCAATTCACACGTGAGAGAGAGCGTGGAAACCAAGTCAAGAAGGTTCAGAGCACAGTTTGCCCCCGGGGAGCCTACAAGTCGCCCCCGCTCCGTCTTCTGTCCCTGCCTCCCCTTGCTAACCTGCCCACAAAGAGCCGGCTACCTCTCAGAGGAAGCATTCATCATCTCCGTCCAGCATAGACACAGATGAACACGTAAATAGAAAATGCCTATGCAACCACATCTCACATCTGAGAGACGCTGAGGGAGGGCAGAAACTCTCTCCTCCAGAGAGGCAGAAAGACCACGGCATGCTTTGTAGCCATACAATGCCAGCAAAAAGATGTGGAAGTTGATGACCAGGAGGCTGCGAGTGACCCACAGGAAATAAACACTATAATTACTGGCTGAACAGAAACGGGTGTTTAGGTGTCTGCAGGTCTCTATTAGGAGTGAGATCACGCTGTCTGTCCACAGAAGGAAACTCTGACAACAGGCAGGCAAAATCAGACATTTCCCTATACCGCATCACGCCAGGGCTGTGAGACCAACACTGTTCTTTCTCAGTCACCATGTCCCCCAGCAGGAAGGAAAAACGCTCGGCTCTTCCTTCGACGCATGCCCTCACGACATGTGCATATTGTCTTTTTCATACCCTCGTCATGGAAATGCGTTTAGAAAACCTACAACAATTGGAGTTTTGCGGGGTGATCTGCATTGGGCTGAATTCTGAAACTATGCGGAGTGCTCAAAAATCTGGATCGACAGAGGGATTATTCATTTACAATGTGCCCGGAAAATGCATGTGCTCTAAAATCATGTTCTATTCACTGCCGATGAACAATTTCAAACTCAAGAGATTAAAACCCAAAGGTTTCTTATTTGTTCCCTTTTTAATCAGTCAAACCAAAAAGAAAACATTTGGATTAACCATTCGAAGCTTACAAGCTCCTTGATTGAAAATTTACATGGTTGAAGTTGAAGGCTTTATATGCGTTTGTGTGCACATAACAATGCTGTTCTGCTTATCCAAACACGGCAAAACATAATTACATGTATCCAAGCTTGTTGCTCTAAATCGTATTTGTGAGCTGTCATGCCCGTCTCGGAGACTGTGGGTCCAGAAGCATAATGCATTGTGTCATGACATTTCTGTCAACTTAACAGACATAGACAAGCTACGGTCCTGCAGCGCAGGCAGGCTGGGTGAAGCTCTGAATGACTTGTATCGCACAAGCCAGAGCGGGACTCTATTATGGCATGAGTGTTGTTTTGTTGATCGCGAGTCTCTGTTTATTTCCCTGAGACGATCTGGCACACTGGTGGAGTGGTAGTGTCTTGTACAGAGATACAGAAGAAAGGATGTCATTTGGCCCTGTTTCACAAGGACTGTTTTAACTCAGGCTGTCCATGAGCCTAAAGATTTGTTCAGAAAAATGATAAAACACTTACAATTATAGAATTCATTACAATATATAAAATTATAGACAGATGAACAAAAAAAGTTAAAGTCAGCAAGAAACAGCAAGAAGTTGTGACTGCCTTTTCTGCCCTATTGTGACAGGAATGGAAAGGACTGGGACTTTTGTCCATCTGGAATTGATTGGATTGTTGTCAATGCCATGCAAAAATGACGTGCATGGATAAATCAATTTGAACAAATACTGTAATAGTCCATAAAAAAAGAAGATGGCTAGTGACTTTATAGATACTACCACACACAAATTTGGGGTTTTGAAATATTGTTACAATTTAAAATTTGATATGTTTCTATATTGCAATGTACTTTTAAATGTCATTTATTCCTGTGATGGGAAAGCTGAATTTTCAGCATCATTACTCCAGTCTTCAGTGTCACATGATCATTCAGGAATCATTGTAATATGATGATCTGGAGCTCAAGGCACATCATTAGTGGAAACCATGTAACTTCTCTTCAGTATTCTTTGTTAAACAGAAAGAAATAATATTTAGTTACATTAAAAATGTTCATTTACTTCTGTTCATTTACTTTTTTGAATGTGTTGATGATATATATATATATATATATATATATATATATATATATATATATATATATATATATATATATATATATATATATATATATATATATATCATCAACACATTATTTATATAAATCTTAACACATACTGTTAATGTGATATAAAAATACTCTATACAGTACATACATATAGGCAAATTCAAAAGAGTGCTGATTCAGTGCAGAATGTGCCACATATAGAATTCGTTTTGCAGTCAAGGTCAGAATGGTTAAGATGTTAATGTTAAAAAGGGAATAATTCACTGATGGAAATTGTCAGGATGCTGAAAAACGCAACGTTGATGAATGTCTGGTGCATTCTAGTTCATTATAAACACTTGTTCTCCAATTATCTCACTGTACTGACAGTGTTGATGATATATTGCACATAGCTTATCTGCTACAGTCATATTTAACTGAAAGGAGCTATGTGAGCGTATCTGATAGAAACAATGTTTGTTTTACACATTCACAGTGAACTGGCATAATGTGCACGTGTGAGTAATCTCACCTCTAAGCAGCTCTTCGTGACAGAATCTAGCTTTCTTGACAAAAGGGAGTTTCTTTGCGGTCTTTATGGAGTGCCAAGAGCATGATGATTTAATGCTGTCAATCACAATGCTAATGATATATAAATGACTGCTTAAACCTCATTCCAGGGACAACGCTTCTGGCATACCTTCTCTTCCTTCACTTCACCTTTTTTCTCTATAATTATTCAGGTCCAAGTGCCTGTATTACAGCTCAAGTCGAGTCTTGTGTTCAAGCCCCTTTTCTCCCAACAGCCAGAAAAACCTGTTTATCTCTCAAATCACAAAGAGCAAGTTTCCCAAAAAAATGTCTTTCATCATTTACTCACTCACCCTGCATGACTTCCTTTCATTTGTAGAACACACAGACACAAAAAATAATTATGTTGGGGCTCAAACAACACCGGACTATATATATATATATATATATATATATATATATATATATATATATATATATATATAGTCCAGTGTTGTTTGAATTTTATATATATATATATATATATATATATATATATATATATATATATATATATATATATATATATATATATATATATATTTTTTTTTTTTTTTTTTTTCATTCGTGTTCCACAGAAAAGCACACAAATAATTTCTTAAAGTACACTGCAGGCTAATTGTTAACAAATCTCAAAATGATTATCCATTTTTTATAATTGTGGATTGCCTGAATGAATGAATAAATAAATCAATAAATAAAGTATATTCATTTATAAATTCGTATAAAAAAAACAAACTTTTTTTCATCACTAAATTATACTGTGGAAAATGGATAATCATTTTGAGATTTGTTAAAAATTTGCCATTGCCATTGACAAATATAGCTTCAAAAAGTGTGTTTAAAAAAATAGTGTATGTATATACTGTAGTTGTACCACCTGACATGGAAACGGAACCAACCTACACATACTTAAAATAAGCTATTTTTACCAGTATTTGAGAGACGTCTACAAAATCGTTTCACTCTGCCGCAAGAATCTGGATGATGCATTATCATGTTTACTGTTATTACCTTGTCAGTTCATAATAAAAGACCCATTATTGCAGTTGTTCCACTCTGACATTTGAAAATATACAAATTGCTGGACACAAGTTTTTCAATTATCTCAACAGTTTTAAAACTAATGATATTTATAAACTGTTTTTATAAATAAGGTTTCAAAACTAAACTGATATCATAGTATTTTCTTTTACATTTCTTTATTATTAAGACAACATTTTTAATAGTTTTCTAATCTGTTCATTTGTTCAGACAGTTGCACCATGACATAAATGCACAAAAAATATATATTTTTAGAATAAAGTGATGCATGTCATATTTTATATATTATATATATTAATATAATATATAATATATATAAATTAGCAGTTTAATATCATCTTATCAGAACTGGCCAGAGCTTTAATATCAAATATAATATATATAAAATATATTTGTTTGCCTTTAACT
The DNA here is from genome assembly GCF_024679245.1 of Pseudorasbora parva. Classification (NCBI taxonomy): domain Eukaryota; kingdom Metazoa; phylum Chordata; class Actinopteri; order Cypriniformes; family Gobionidae; genus Pseudorasbora; species Pseudorasbora parva. The sequence continues at coordinate 37,353,164 of NC_090187.1, read as the reverse complement.
ATTTGTTAAAAGGGTCAGTGTGGTTCACAAAAAAAAAAAATTCTATATAGGAGAAATATCTTAAATGATTGAAATGATTTTTTCTAGTGATAAAGTATATTTAAAGTATGAGCTGATTAATTCAAAACATGTATTTAAATTAAAAATAAATTAAAAAAAACTACATCCATAAAATTATGCCATAATGGAAAACGATACATGAAGCACATGACAGAATCTTTTGCTCTATAAAAGTGTATAATTATTAGCAAATTTATCTCAGGGCAAGACATAGTGCCCTTATAGGTGAATTCAAAAGCAAAAAATGCTATACGCAAAAAATGCGATCTCTTTGAGCTGGGTTTATAGGAAAGTAGGGTGGATGCAGTGGGGCTTTCTGGCTGTGGGTGGGATCCACTAAGAGCCTGTTGGATCACTCCAGCGCTCCAGACATGGGCAGCAGAGCCAGCAGCCCAAAACCACTGCCGATTACATCAGCTCTCTGAATATTACACACTCTTTCACTGCACGCTATCAAGCCAAAAATGAACATCAGAGAATGTAAAACCAAGTGAACATTAAGATAACTGATGTGTGATGTAATTTGTGGCAACAATACAGTTCTTGAATAAGACATGAAATAATGTATTCACGCACAAAAATGTACTCCCTTGATGCAGTGCACCTGGTCAAAAGTTTATCTTTGATTTAAACCAGTCCAGCATTTTTGAAAGCTGCTTACCAAACATTTGCAGTCACTATGATCGATAAGCAGGGAATATGTCTCTATAGGAGCAACTGCCGGGGCCTGACATGAAAATCAATAGGAGTACATGACCCACAGAATGTGCACAGCAAAGCCGATCTCTAGTGAGACATGTCCATGTGCTCACTGCGCTGACCCTGACCTCGCTGCACAGAGGTCGTTCACTCACACACAGCCGAACACAGGTGCATATACGGGGGGAAAGCACACTCACACACACACACACACACAGATAAGAGAGAGAGAAAACTTCTCTTGTGTAATGTAATATATATTTGGTTTCCATTTAAAATATGAAACATGCATTTATCTCACACACCTCAAGATGTGAAGAGGAGGGAGGCCCCACCTGACATGCTGACACTCCCTTGTCTTATAAACAAGTTAACTCCCATGTCCTTCACACTGCCTGGGAGGATTGTGTATTGTAACTGAGATGATCCCATGATGAGAGGGTCTATATAAATGTAAATGATTGCGCGGTGCGTGCATGTGCGAGTGGGCGTGAGCGTGTGTGAGAAAAACAAGCCGTGTGTTAGTGATAGGCCTCTCGCGCTCCCTCCCTTCGGAACGTGCCAATGTGAGAGTGGGAGGGCTGGTACTGGGGTCAGGCCTTTTCACACTCAATAAAACATGCCCTACTCCCACTGTAATTACCGCACACATACACACACTTGCACACCGCGCTCCCTCATCTGCCCGCTAAACCTTTACTACCTCCTTTTTACACAAACCTGTCATTTTGGAGAGTGTTCCTCTAATCCCTTAACTGTATAAAACTGGGGTTTCCTCAACTGTATTGAAAACATATCAAGAATATAAATGACCACATGCATGGACTACAAAGAAACTTCTACGCGCTATATATTTATACAGGGCTCAACAAGTGTGAAAGTGTTTTACTTTTAAAATGTTTAACTTTAAAAAACAATAAAAAATGTAATTCTGACACAAAAATGAATCATGCGTGTTTTTTCTCAATTACTGAAATTAATAGCTAAAGCTACAGTAGAATTAATTAATTAACTATCATTTACTGACTATTTCATAATGGCTTCAAATGTGACATCCATATTTATAGTCCAAGTTTCAATTCTTAAATTTGATCTTTTGGTTATTAAAAATTAAAAGAAAATAGTCACTAGATAACCAAGAAAGGACACAAATACACACACACTATATATAGTATATATTAAATATACAAAGTATAGCAATCTAATTGCTCATATAAATGCATTTTTTTTAAGTTAGTGGTGCACTGAATTAACACACACAATCTGTCAATATAAATTAAACATAAAAATAAAACAAATCTTCCATACCTTACTTCAAAGATGGTGATGATGGTGTAAAGTGAAACCTAATGACAGCGCTTGGGAAAACTAGAGAGGGGCACTACATTTCAGACTTCAGGCAGTGTCCAAAATCTCGGGCACCACTATGACAGTGTTTCCTGTGCGCAGCCAGGCTGAAAGCTCAACGTCCCAGAACAAGCTGTGGGCAGAGCGCACTCCCTACATCCTGCTCCTCAACTTCCTGTTTTTCAAACCCCTTCAGATGACCAATAGCAGCCAGCCAGAGACATAAGAGAAACAGGGTGGGAAAGAGAAAGCTGGAGACAGAGACAGAGACAGACAGAGAGAGAGAGAGAGAGAGAGAGAGAGAGAGAGAGAGAGAGAGAGAGAGAGAGAGAGAGAGAGAGAGAGAGAGAGAGAGAGAGAGAGAGAGAGAGAGAGAGAGAGAGAGAGAGAGAGAGAGAGAGAGAGAAAGAGAGAGAGAGAGAGAGAGAGAGAGAGAGAGAGAGCCATTGGGACAAGCATCTGCTCTGATCCTTCCCCTTGTTATCTTCCTGTCTGTTGGAGACTAAACAACTACACAAGTCCATCTCCTGTGTATTCTCCCAGCATGTTTATTATGTTTACAACCATGGCCATTTCGCAGGCGACTCCAGCATGCACTTCCAAGCTCTCGCTCACTTTCTATTCTTTCCATTCGTTGTGTTTTTTTTAAACAAGCAGCACCAGGCTTCCCTTTTTTTGGCCTCCGCTGATAAGAAGCTCAAACCTCCCCAGCTTACATAACTATGAATCACCATTCGATAGCACACCAAAGAAGGACGAAGCCGTAAAACGGGACAAATCCGCTGAAGAACGTGTAGAACTTTGAAATACAAATGACCAGGCCGTCAACCACAAACACTCAGCGCATTACAAACACAAAGGGAGCGATTTTTCTCCATGTAATGTGGTGTTGCAGTTGCGGGTCTGACTGGAAAACTTTAAGGTTCATTTGTAGCGACACATTGACATAAAAACACAAAGGGGGGGGGGGGGGGGATTGGGGGGGGGGGGGTGTAGAGCCTGGGCTTTTGTTCTCTGGCTTCTGAGAGGTGTACCTGCAGATGTGGCGGCCCTGGCCTGGATGGGAAGGAGGCGTGCTGGTGTCTGCCTTTGTGAGCGTGTGCTTATCTTCCTCTCCAGCAGCTCAGGGTAAAGAGTCCGGACCCGGCAGCTTCGTCGTTGTTAATGTCTCCCGATGCTAATCTGACAATGCCATTTTCCTCTCTTCCACCTCACACTTTTTTTTTTCCTGCTGTCTTGCTTCCTTTCTGCTTTTGCTTCCTTTCTCTCTGGCTCTCATCCTCTCATTCTTTCCCTTGTTAAGTCTCTCAGTTTCCTCTCTCCACATTCCCTCACCTCTGTTTCCAAGGCAACTAATGAGATATAATTAATAAGATCCAGCAAAGGGGTGTGCGTGAAGAAATGAGTGAAAATGAGGCTCGGAGAAGGAGCGTGTGCGAGCCCAGATGGAATAATGTTGCACGCGCTCACTCATGACAAACTTTTCACACCATGTTAACTTCCTTTTTTAAAACATGGCTTAAGGTGGTTACGCGGCAGGACAAATGAGTTCGAAATACATTCTTCACAAGTTGAGAAGATCGGGATATGAGCGCTGTTTCAGGAAAATGGTACATATGTACATGTCAACAAAAAAGAGCCCTGGAGCGGAGACTGAAATATGAGAAATCTTACGCAGGCGTGAACTTGAGATTTATATTTCAGCACTTCAATATGCAAAATATAATAAGAGAGAATTAAAGAATAGGGCAGGGTGTGTAGATAATGCTTGAGGAGTAAAACTACATAATTCTATAGAAAATCTCTCTCACCCTCGAAATAGGACTAATTTAGGTGCTATGTGATTAATCTGACATATTTTTTGATTTATACTAGCACAACGACAACTAGTAGGCCCCATCTACATGCTAAACCCTATATCAGTTAAGAACCATATTTGTTCTTAAACATGTGCCTAATTCTATAAATACTCATCATTCAAATGCTTAAATCTGGAAACTTGCCACTTACATCACAAAAAAGGAAGGATGTGACTTAAAATAAACAAGTTTCATTTCACACACAAAGACAGACAAGCTAGGTGAATATTTCCCTAAAGGGGACTTTATACTATACTATTTATGAAATATGATCTTAAAACATGTCCCTAGAGCTCACGGATACTACATAAGTGACTGAAGACTGTGTCTGTCCTTGCCTGACACATACAAAAAGCACAATTCTGAGAATCAAAGGCTTGTAACCCCCAAAAAAGACATTCCCAAAAAAATAACACGTATAAACTTACACAACTGGATATCAAAACCCTCATTTAAACCTTCTGCCGATGTTTACCCAGTCTATATTTGCTTTGCATCTCATCTCTCTGATCTCTCATTATCTATGTATTATACTCTGAGATACCAAGAGCTTGAGTGTGTGTGATATAGATGTTTATACACTGTTTGTTTGATGGGTAGCTCTCTGACACTGCTGAGCAGGCAGACATTGGGTGGTTAATCTCTGCTAATGACTGCATGCTCCATTCAACGACTCTCCTCTGACCATGCTATATTCCCTGTCCGGATCAATGCCATCTGAGACAATCTTCCGTACTGCTCATCTATAACTATCACAGGCGAGAGCTTGATGTCAGAGGCGGGGAGGTGAGGAAAAGAAAGCCACTTTTCACCTCCAAAATCCTGCCATCACCACATCCAAACTCTCCCAGGCTAGAGTAATAATAGCAGGTATGGCCCCACGAGAGAAAACTTCACAAAATGCATGATTAATCTGTTGTTTGTTTTTTGTATATACGTTCTTACATTTTTCCTTCACATGTATGTGCACTTACATGCACACCAGTAAGCTGATAACTCAAAAAAAAATCAGCTTATTGAAATAATCAGTTTTTCCCGTTTACATGCAAACCAGTAAACTGACAATGCAAGTAAACTGTGTTTACATGACTTTATTAATAAACGGGTTATTTCCTTGTAGTGACGTCAAAAAATAAAAATGTCCGTATCGGACTCTGAAATTTTCAAATGCATTTTGACTGAACCTCTTCTACTTATGCTGCATGAAATGAGAAGAACACATCTTTGTTCTGGGTCTCTGCGTTTGTGATATATGTCCTTATGTCATGCAAAACGCAAGCTCGCTATGTCTGGATGCATTTAAATCTGCTCTTAGTTTGGGTTTTTGTCACCTATGCACACTCACTCTAAAAAAAATGCTGGGTTAAAGACAACCCAAGTTAGGTTGGAAATGGACAAACCCAGAAATTGGGTTGTTTGAACCCTAGTAAATGGACCCATTCAAACAACCCAATTTCTGGGTTTGACCATTTTAAACCCAACTTGGGTTGTTTTTAACTCAGCATTTTTAAGAGTGCTTCAATAAGCCGACAGAAAGCAGGTTAATGCGTTTATATGCAGTGCGAACTCGGGGTAAGAGGCAAAAAAAAAAACTATCGGTCCCGACCGGTTTATGCTTACGCCGTTTATGACCTTACTGCGATAAAAGAAAACGGGTTACCGCGTTTACACGACCACGTTCATTGTCGGCTTATTAGGCATAAATGGCTTAAGAACGTGCATGTAAACACACCCACTGTCATCCACTGTCATCCAATCTCAAAGCAGCAATTATTTTTAAATTATTATAAACTGAATGAGTTCTGGATTTTGAAGCTTTGTCTGCTTTAAATTTACTTAATCTGTTTCAATCTGAATGTGTGGCTTTAATGCATCACAATGTACTACAGACTTTGCAATTAAAGCAGCAAAATATAAATAACCACTGGCGTTATACAATTGTGGTTCTTTTATTAAATGTAATCAAATGCTTCATTTATAGTTCATTAAAAAAAAGTTAATATATAAAACAATTAATTTATTGATGGATGGATGGGTGGGTGGATGGATGGATGGGTGGGTGGATGGATGGATGGATGGATGGATGGATGGATGGATGGATGGATGGATGGATGGATGGATGGATGGATGGATGGATGGATGGATGGATGGATGGATGGATGGATGGATGGATGGATGGATGGATGGATGGATAACCTCCATTAAGTTAAGTTTTTATATGCATTTTGGAAATGTTATTCACATTTTAGTGATTCCCACACAATTTGTCCACCCTAGATATTCCAATATACAAAATAATACACTATATTATGTCTAAAATGACACTAGAAACCATCCTATTGTCACGAATAGGATGTCTATGACTTCAAATTATAAAAGCAATAAAGATATAATACATTCACAGTGAAAGAATACAGAGCGCACACTAGACGTACCCACAATCAATCAAGGATTTAAGCAAGGTCGAGAGCTGGGAGAAGGGCGGACTACACAAGGTGACTTTGACTGAGAAGATGCCTTAGGGGCCGTGCGGAAAAAGCCATGGAGAAAACTTCAATATGGCTCTTGTTCCCACCACTGTCCCCTCCTTGATCATCCATTATATCATTTTCTTTTAGCTTTTGCTAAATGTTTTATTTATTTTTTTAAATGACAAAGACATCTAAAAAAGTAGAAAGTCATGAGCAGAAAAGAGCAACAAGAAAAAGTGCAACTAGCCTCACTTAAAACTAGCCTTTGATTGCAAAATCGTTAGGTGTGATGTGCTACGGTGAAGTTGACTCTTCAGCACATGGTAAATGTCATGACTGATTTAAAGCAGGCACTCGTTGTGCACTGTGTGTGTGTGTGTGTGTGTGTGTGTGTGTGTGTGTGTGTGTGTGTGTGTGTGTGTGTGTGTGTGTGTGTGTGTGTGTGTGTGTGTGTGTGTGTGTGTGTGTGTGTGTGTGTGTGTGTGTGTATGACAGGCAATAAGAAAAGGACAAAAGAGGGAAAAAAAAACCTTGTAATGAAACAAGAGAAGTATCACTATTCTCTTCACCACCGACCCCCCCTCCACCCCTCTGGTCGTGTGCGGTAGCAGCGTTGTAACATAATTACTGCTGGGACACTCATATTCCCAGTGATCCATTTGCGTCAGTCAGGTTTCCAAGCCGAGCCGATGAATGGATTCTCAGTTTCTCAAGGATAAAGCGATGACCCTCTCTGAACAGTTAGATCCATTTCATGTGGGAAGACTACTGTGCTGGGTGGGTGAACGTTTGCAACTAATTGTGACCGAAATCTGGGATTTTGGAGTCTTTAATAAAACTGATGGAACTCCTAGCCAGTCCAGGGGCCTCATTTGTAAAACTTTGCATAGCATCCCTACTAAAAGTTTACATGCGCCCAAAGGCCAAAAATTGCATACACCAAAAAATATTCCGATTTATAAAACCTTGCGTGCGCACACCTGTAAGCAATGTTCCCATTAGAAATCACACATTACCCGCAGATGTGCGTACCTGAACCAGCCTCATATCTCGCCCTGTACACGCCCATTTTTAACCATAAATAGCAAATGCAAAGCACATCATGAAAGCTGATCGGCATGCAAATGAGAGTGGAACCCCATATATACCTGGAAAACTGGCATTCCACCCACCAATTCATTAATCCAAGTGAAAATGTGTATTTCTTTTACTTTGAATAATGGCGACAGGTGAGAAGAAAGAGGATTAAAACACTTGAAGCGGAGGTGGAGGCTCTGGAAACTGTGTTATTTGGTGGTCCCAGCAGTGGGGTCACTAATAAAAAGAAGCAATGCGAGTGGCAAAGTACTGCTTCTGCCATCAATTGTGTCAGTGGGACAGAACGGACATTTGCAGAATGAAAGAAAAAATGGTCTGACCTGAAGGTATACAAATTTTTTACAAAAATGTTAAATTTGTGTTTTATTAGGCTATATAAATATATAAATAGCAATATTGATTTTCAAAAAGTTTTATTTACATGTGCTTACAGTATGCAAAATTTGTGAAAAAGGTTCTCATTCATTCAAGGTGGAGGCAAAGAGAAAACGGTCCTCCCACCTGCACACATGCTTCTTCATGACGGTTTTGTAATGAACACCGTAACAGTTAGAGGATGACTAGCAATTGTGCTTCATGACTGTATTTGCAGACTTTGACATTTTATGATATATACATTAAGGAAATTATTTCGTTTTTACACTGTGTTCTGCAGTTCTCTAATAAAAGGGCATTTCATGCTATTCTGTATCACATGTAGTCGCATCATCTCCTCCCTTTATTTTATTTTTTATTATTTACTTTAAAAAAGTGAAATGATAGTTTATTTATTTAACACCGTAATGACACCAAGACATTTAGCTTCTATTATGTGACCTTTTTGAATGAACCAGAATGAGATTAATCACACACACATACAAAAATAATTTCTCAATTTTTAAAAAAGAAATGTAAAATTTGGAGAAAGTACTTAAATTACAAAAACAAGTATGTTTTTAAAATATTATTTTAAGAATAAAAAGTGATTGCAAACTCGTATTCAGTTCTGGAAAGCCCAATTTTCTGATGCATCCTTATTAGATTGATTTCCAATATTATGTTTCACTCAGAAAAGTGTCATCACAGTAAAATGAGTGGTGAATGCAGTTTCATGTTGTCTTTAGTGTGCAACTTAAAGCACAGCTTACCACCAAAATATCATGGTCTTTGACTGATGTGTGATCGTCTTTGACATCATATCTACACCAGCTCACTCAACATCTCCATCAAAAGTGAAAGAATCAAAAAGAACGCTTTTTGTAAGCTTGTCTTAAAAATAATTTCATCACTAAAATGCATTATGACAGTATGTCAGTGCGCTGAAAGAATGTCTTGACATTAAAGTCAGCATAGGATTCCCCCCCCCCCCCCCCACATGGATGAGTTCCTCAAGAGTAGTTATTAAACTTTACATATTTTTGACTTATGAAAAATGGTCATAGGTTTTGAAATTGCAACAGTTCACAGGATGAACTTTGGCACAAAAACTTTCAGATTCCACAGATCTTTCATGTTTTTTTATGAATCTTTTGATAAATGAAACACACTCAGTGTGATTCATTTCAATTGTATGATTTATACAAAGATTTATTCTGACTTTTCTCTCTTTCTCTCACCCACTCTCACACACTAACAGCGCTATATACACAGACGTCCGTGTGATCTCTAGATGAGATGTTTACATGGAACCATTCTTCGTATGAAGTGATGGCATGTTTTCCTGGATCTCTTTGCATGACTGTTCATCAGCACATACAGAAAGAGAGTCATCACCAAATAGAACTCATTACATCCCCCCACTAATGTACATAGAAGTGTCTGCCCACCCTCAGAACACCCCCAGTTTTGCCCACAGCCACCCTGCGAGCTGTGTTAACTGGCATGGCGGTCTTTTGATGTTGCGCAGATCTCAGCTCAGAAATGATAAACAGATTTTCCTCCTCAGGGAACAGAGGCTCATGAGTATTAAAGATGCCGTGCATTAATGCATAACATGAGCACATAACTCACAGTAACATCCTCTAGACAGCTATATCACTGAAAATTCACAATACTGTTGTGACTGTTTCAAAACCTTGTGAGCTGTCTACATAGACGATATTTTTGGACATCACAGCCACATTCAAACCTTCAATGGATCCTTCACACATTAGAAATCCTCTCTATTGTGGATCTGCAAAACTACAAAATCTACTAGTTGGGGGACTGCCACAACATCTATCCTAAGAAAATCCTATAATTAGGATGGTCCGCATCAGATGTGTTTGTTAGGAGGCATTAACATAAGATAAATTGTTGAATTTAAAAACAGCTGAATGGAGCACAAAGGAATGAAACAGAATCTAAGTGTCTCAATTTAACTCAACAAATTGCACCAGTTTTACGTGGTCAATACAATCATACTAAAAATACTTTTACGTGTGTTGAAAGTTGTTATAACGTTACTCTGTGCATTTCCACTGTGGCTGCTTTTTGACACTTGTTGCACATTGTATATTAATATTAGAATAAAATAAAAGCAGGATGACTTGTGTTTCTAAATAATTTTTATATATATTGTACGGTGGAGAAAATTTTGTATTTTTATTACTACAAATAAAGTTATTTTTCATTTTGCTATGTTAGCCACAAAATAGTGTTGTCTTCGTGTTACTAGCAGCAAATCAAGAAAACGTGATTCAAACAATAAGACTAACCGTGTTGAGCTATACAACAATGATTAGCTTTCTGTCCTTAAAGGTATCCAAACAGTTACCCATCTGTCTAATAAAACTAAGTATATTAAAGGATATTTAGTGTTTCTATGGTTTCTATAGAAGTGAAACTGGAAATCGAGGGTAATGTGGATATAATGTCACTGACACAAGTCGTTACAGTGGTAAAATGGCTGATTTCTCTGGATTTTTAACATTGTTCTAAAAACATTTGGGACAATGCAAGTAAACATTGTTCTAGTGGTTTATGAATATTTCGATCCAAAAGTTTTACATATTGTGCCTTTAAAGGGGATGGATTTAAAGACACAACTTTTCCAAGCGTTTTTTTACCGTGCAAATTGCCAAAACTGAGACATGGCATGCTGTGAGCATGCTAATTAAAGCACCAGTACTAAAAATATCGAATCTACAAAATATATTAAAAACAAATCTAGAACTCGGTAAATGACTAACCATCTACGATGACTAATCTCTGCACCCAAATACAACAAAAAAATCCTCTCTTTAGCACTCCAGCTGTCACGGCAGACATCCAATCCCTTCCTCTGACTGACCTGTGAGATACTTCAGCTTTTTACGGGAAAACTTTAGAACGGCTTACAATAAATATTTGATACTATGCTCTTTCCCTATGACATTTCAATCCTCTTCAGTCCCACTGTTCTACAATACTCCATTATGTAAAAGGTTTACGCAATCTGGGCAGCATGGATGCCATTGACTCATAAACTGGGAAAGGTTGTGAACTAATGATATATATATATATATATATATATATATATATATATATATATATATATATATAGAAAGACGCATGCACAATAATCTCTCAAAAGACAAATACAGACATCATAGCAAAAAAAGAAAAAACATTGCAAAACAAAGCAACATGTCATTTGTTTGAAATCTGAAGCAAAAAGCTGTTCGGGTTAAAAATGCTTCCCCTTGTGTGATTTTTCAAAATGGCATGATGGCAATCCGACCCATAAGCTGTATCTTTCTCTGGGGCCCTTGAAGAAAAATGCTATTGCAGAGTACCCTACAATTTTGAGAGCCTGTCACACAAAAAAACATCTATTTGGCAAGTCAAACTATTCTCTTAATTTCATTATGGGCTGAAACAGTAGAATCCACTTAGTGTTATTTAGCCGAAGTCTGTTGATAAGTTTTGCAGAAGGTTCAAACCACTCTTTTTTTGCTGTAAAAGACCGCCTGATGAGAAATGGTTTGAGAAAATAGCGGACAAGAAAAGAGAGAAAAAAATGTTGCTAGCATACATGGTCCAGAGAGGCTGCCGTGATGATTTTTACTTCCTCCATTCAGCACAAAAACAATTTTAAAATATAGATATGCTCTTACATAAACGTCTGCTTGCAGCTGCACTGATGTTTATGCAACGTACTGTACAATGGAGGCACTTCTTTAGAAAACGCTGCTCTTTAACTAATGGACTTCTAAATGTAGTCTTTCTTAACTCTACGCAACAAACTAATGTTTGAAGTGCACAGATATGCATTGTCTGTGTATGTTTGCTTTTAGGTTAGTGGGAAATCTCGTCTGTGTAGCATAACAAATAATGATTTCTTTTGATAAGGCAAATCTTTCAGTTGCCTTATTCTAATGAGTTCTCACATATGCAGAGAAACAAAGTGCAAATATTGGGTTAGTGATATGATACTGTTATTCCTGAGTGTGGCAGATAAACAAATTCATCACTGAATCTGAAAGGATTTACATACTGCTGATGTCATGTGCTACAGCGAGTGAGAGAAGGGGCCAGAGATGTGGCATATTGGTTGAAGGGAAATGCAGGTTCGAATCTGACCTGCGACGTGTCCCGATTCCATAGCCAATAAATCTAGCCTAAAGACAAAGAGAGGGTTCTAAAAATAAGCTGGAGAGACAAAGGGGTGTAGTGTGGCATTGTGCTAGTGAGAGAGAAGCCCTGCTGCTTGCTTTCCCAGGAATCTTTTCAGCCCAACTGTTCTCCGATAGCCTATGGCCTGACTGGGTGGTTAGTGACGGCCTTGCTCTCTTCCCATGTGTGCTCTGAAGCAGGCTAGCAGCTAAGCCACTGACAGACAGTCAATCGGTGAGGGGGGGCTGTGCAAGAGATAAGACCCCGGGTGTCAGAGATGCTGGCCAAGTATGGCCACGGAGCAGCTGAGATACCAGGCCCCGAGTACTATTTCACCTGGATCAGCAGAGAGAGAGAGAAAGCTGGCAACAAGCAGAACTTTATGCACTTGTGGTTGTAGTACAACCAAAGAGTTTAAGAACACAGTGACATGACATAGTGCACTTGGCGAAATCAATCAATGTATAGTGTGACCTCAATTTCGAGCCTCTCTGACTTAAACACTCCACTAAAATTAACATTAAAACAAGAAATATGCACATTCAACCAATTCCATTATTAGCCAGAGGATGTATTTCTAGACTGACCCATATCATAACATTCTTATCGTGACATGTACATCGTATTGTCCTGTGTACTACGCTGCGTTTTAACTGCTTAGACTTTTACTAAGGGAGTGGCGTCATGTTTTCCCTCACTGTAAAGTGCCAGCACCAGAGGGAGGGTGATGTCATGCCTGTAAAACTGATACCTCCCTGTCCTGGCTTCCACTTCTTTCTCCTTACATGGCAGAGGTCAACTACTTCATATCAGCTCCCAAACGAATAAGCCTATCTCAACAGGCTTTCTCTGCTTTACTACAATATCAAGGTATCGGCATTGCAAGCCGATTGATAAATAGATAGGCGCTGCTGACCTGTGAACGTTAATCTAATCAATGTTCAAAATCAATGAAAGAGAAAACCTAATAAAACATGCACAGGCTACAAAGATTTACTATGGTTAACTATTCACAATATTCGGTTACACCTCAGAATGAGATACAAGGCTATGGAGAGAAAATCTTGACTACAGCCAAAGCACCTGAAGCTATCAGATACTGTTCTAAGTCAAGTCATGTCATACTGGTTTTAAATCATTAGGATCTGCAACAAAAAAGTGCTGAATTCAACTTAACTGAATGGTCCTTATGGAGAGAAAACAGGCTGATGTTTCTCCGAAGCTTGAGATTGTTTCCATCCGGCAACAGAATAAAAATCAAGATGGAAGAGGACCCTGCTTTAGTCGAATTCTTCAGCTGAACACCAGTAAAATAAAAGACCCATTGAAATAGCGTTGTGTTGAATATGGATCTAAAAGCACGGGCAATTTCCCTCTCAGCACAGTTAAGACAAAGAGCTCCATTTACATCTAGGATGGAGCTTTTTACATGGACATCCTGCTATCAGTGTGCTACAGACAGTGGAAAGATGGAAAATATTCCAGGTGGCCTTAACAAATCACTGGAGTCATATATTACTGGGATTACGTCTTTGCAAATTCAGGGGATTAGGGTAATTTAAAACTCCCTCACAGTTAGATGTGACAGTGTGCCAAAAGTATATCGGCAGGGTTCACAGCCAGATCGGACATGTGTTTAGGGTTAGAGAGGAATCGTGCTGTACAAAAGACAGCAATTTCAAATGCTGTATTCTGAACTGATCTACCTGTCATTATAATGATATAAATGCCTAATCACCAGCATGGTTTCCTCAATGTTTTTCTTTCTTCCCACAGTAGCTCATGGTTGGAATATGTCAGTGCTAAGCTAAACTTAAAAAAAAAAAAAAAAAAGATGTCAAGTCAGTAATTAAATCTCCACCAATAACAATTTACAGTATGGTCCTCTGATCGTCATGTATCATATTTTACAACCTTTTGCAGCCACAAACTCACCACATCTCTCCAACAACTGGGAAAAACACGGATGAGGGCCCCTTTTCTTCCTGTTTGTAGAGCACAGCTGCATTATTTCCTACTGTGCCACAGGTTCTGACTTGACTTGAACCGCAACAATGCACATTCATGATTAACTGATACAGTGTGACAAATAAAAACAACATTCCTTTGGGATGATCTTTTTCATCAGTAATTAATCATAGTTTTATTTCCTTCACAAGTGAATGAATTACCTCCATCTAGCATTATCATTTAATCGTTCTGTGAGGTTCAAGTAAGTTTAAAGAGAGAACTGTGCTTCTGGCAGTAGGGAAAGTCTTGTTAAAAAAGGCACACCCAGAACAAGTAGATGGTTTTTCTATTATGATTTACATGCCAAACATGCTTTCAGTTCACTGTGACATAGGGCTGGGCGATTTATCGAATTTTCACAACATTGTGTTGGGAAATGCTTTTCCCAGCACTATAAAATTAAGCAACATTGTAAACATTGTGATTATTTGAATGCACCTTTTAGCCTCTGATGTCAAATGCGTTTGAGTTATATTAGTCTGCCAAAAGGAATAGTCTCTATGACTTCTTTTTTTAAGGCTTTATCAACAAAAAAGGTTATTGTTTATCATTTTTATTTATGATGATGTATTATTATCAAGATGTTTATGTTTTTCACAATTAGTAAAGATTTCGATAAATATGCCTTGTTTATATTTATCTATATTGTATTAACTAACTATTAAAATTTTAGTTGGTTGCTCAATTCCTCTTACTGATAAATAAATATTCTATCCTATCCATCCTATACTGATTTTGTGTTTATTTTGCCATCACTGATTGTGAAGAAAGTATAAAAATTGGTGCTAGTGGTGTTTTTTGCTCTGCTAGTCTTTGAGCTGAAAGCATTACAGTCACCCGTAGCATAAAATGAATGACAGATGATGTGTCATTATTCAATAACAGTTCCTTAAAACTACAAACACAGTGATGATAGAAAGCAATAATGTGGCATGAAAACAACATCACATTCAAAAACCATCTACTATGATATAAGAGAAAAACAACACGCCAGAAGGGATGTCAGCTCAAAACAATACAAGCGCGGCATTATGGTTCCACTGAGACATGTTTCTCTCTTAAGGTGTGTCCACAATAACATCCAATGCTGATATCCTAAGCATGCGGAGCAGCACACGGCTGCAGTTTGAAGCACATATCAGTGCCCACAGAGCAGAGGTAATGAGAGACAGTAGGGGGGTCGGCGGAACACAGGTGCAGACTGCGTCAATCCTCCGAGCCATCAGCCGTGCCTGTCTCTACCACACGTTCACACGAGCCCACCTCAGAAGCCACACTTGCTTACGCATACCCTTGGTGGCATCACGTGACGCATGGAGGGCTGAGAGAGATGACTTTCACAAGCTTTAAAAACTTCTTCTTTCCCATATGCTCTGTCTCACTTTCAGAAAGGAATACTAAGTTGCTAGAGAACATTTTACCTTAACAAAATTGCTATTAATCATACAAAAGTATTTTCAGTGAATAATTATAATTGTGCAATTTGAAAATTATCTATTCAGAGATAACTAAAACATGTGTCCACTAAAACATATCATTCCTGATATTTATACACACAAACATACACATATAAATTTGTATATACTTTTGGGGCAACTTACAAAGAATAATATTGTAATCATAAAGGAGCATTAACGAAGCATACGCAGCTTATATACACCGTTCCAAAGTTTTATGAATGTCTTTTACGCTCGTCAAGCGTAAAATTAATAGCAAATTATTTTTCATAAGTAGTTCATTTTTTTCTTCTTTGTTCTTCTTTTTTATAAAATATTTTGCATTATGTTAAACCAAGGAAAATAGTATGCCATGGCCAAAGCCTCAAACATTTGTTTTTTTCTGAAAATGTCAGCATGTCGTCTTTATACACCATACATCTGGAATGTAGGTTCTCAGCAAAATTCATTAAAAAAAATTCCCCAACAGAGGACAAAAATGATTTGCTGGGTCCCAGAAGGATAAAGAAGCACTCTGATGAGAAGTGCAACAACAGATAAAAGACATAATCCTGATCACAGTGGCACTTCAAGATAAACCGGCACTCATAGGAGATCATAATGAAGCTTGTGTCAAGGCTAATCGCTGACCCACAAAATGAGATAATCTACGGTAAGTTACCCTCCATGGACTACACGGATTAGTGTTCAGCACTTGACGGTTTTTGTTTTGTTTTGGTCTGGTGTTGAGTAACATGGAACTCCTGCTTATGCTGCCCTTTTAACCCCGAGTGGGCGGCGTGGTGGCAGGGTGAGGAGGCAGAGAGGAAGAGGATCAGTAGGGAAAGAGGATTAGCAGCTTTGGGCTGCTGCTCTGGCTCTAGGCTCACACCCATGATGCCAGCCACGGCCTAGAACGAAGGGGACACCTGAAGCCAGGTGCTCATGCATAACCGCACCTTCAGGAAAGGTGAAGGAGACAGGAAGGAGGTTGTCGATCCTTAAGCCGCTCTGCACTGTTCAGCAGCGCATGTGCTGAGTGGACCGTATAGGGTGGCTTAACACCACGGGTCACATCCAAGGGCAGGGCAGTCGAAAGGTCAACAATAGTTGTTTCTTTAGATAACGCAGACGTGGCTTTCCCGTTGTGCAACACTAAAGAAGCAGATAATTCAAAGCAGATGGCATGTTTTCAAAAATGCTGTTACATAAAATATGTGGGGTCTGAAACAATTGGCTTTCATAGGTAAAGTTATGTCTATATGCAGAGACCAAATTTGAAATTACAATTTCAATCTAACAATAAATACAATGTTCCCTGGAAACTTACGATATTAAAAATAGAAATTTGATACAGTGTGGCTATGCTACTCTGAGACTACAGAGTCTCCATTAAATTTCAGAATCGGATGGACAAGCATTAATGTTTTATACCCTTTAATGAATGTTAGAAGTTCAATGGATATTCCTGACAAAACGAAACTACTAAAATGGAAGTACATTTGTTTGCAAATATTTTGGTTGGGTAACACTGGCTACTAATTCCAGCATTCTTGTCTAAATTCTCTTCTTGATTAGACTTGAAAGCTTTTCTAGGGAGTGACAAATAGAGAAACAGGAATATATTCAGCTGACGTGTGTCTAGCCAGATAATTCTCAGTTGTAAGTCCTTCTCACATGCTCTTATTTAATTATAATCTGTGCATGCTTTTTTGCCCCAGCCATTCTGCAACACTGGCGATACATTTTAAATACGATTTAACCAATACTAACTCTCAAATCTTATCCACATGTCAGAAAGTGAGCTGTATTTTTATGTGGTGAGGAGGCCTGTGCCAACGTGGATGCTAATCCCCAAGCCAATGGTTTGGAAATCATCATCACTACATATTAAGAAGCAGCCTAATAAAGCTAAAACTGAGGAGCCTAAGAACCTGATAGATGGTTTTATTTGGCAAGTGAAATGGAAACCTATTTACAGCTTGCAACAGACGCAGTTGTGTGTGCATGCGAGTTAAATGAGGAGCTAATATTTTGATACACGTCTTAAATGATGGTTTTTGTTTGCCTAACATGCTCCCCATATCCTCTGGTAACTTATTTAGAATCAAAAGTGTGGCAATGTGGAGTGGTGGTGGGACAGGAGGCAGCCAGAGGTTTCTGGTTTTGGAGCTGCTACTTATGGGGTGACCCCGCTGGGACAGCGTACATTCCAATGGGTTAGAGAGCCGATCCAAAAACCACAGATAATAGAGAGGGAAGTCAGCGCAGACTAAAACCAACTGAATATATGCATGTGGATGCATATTCATAACTCTGCCCTTTACGGTGATAAAAGCAGCCCATTTATAGGCCTTTTATTGAACAAAAAAAAAAAACTCCGAGATGTTCCCAGAGGAAGAAAAAAGGTCTACATTGCCCACACAAGCAAACTATGGCTCAAACATTATCTGCTGGGCTCAAGATTCTGCATCCTGCCTCCAGGTCTCACGGGAGAATGCTGGAATCTCCAGCTCAATGATAGGGTTCCAATAAACAATGAATCACGCTGCTCTGAGCAAGCGTGAAAGAGAGCCGTTGCACAAAAAGAAAACCGAGCGTGATTTAATGGACATGGTGCAGAAGTATGGCACATTCCATAGAGCTGATCTGAAAAATATTTAGAACAGAACTGCTAAAGAGTCTTCACACTCTGGGAAAAAGAACGGGCCTTGAACAAGTAATGAGCATGATGCGTCAAATGCAATGACGTCCCCTGAAAACGGCTTGTTTCCAGTAAGTATTGCACAAATGTGTCATTAAATATGTCATTGAGTGGTTTTGTTGTTACTTGTTTTGGTTTATATTGCAAATGTATGACAACCATTGAACATTTCACCTCTCAAAATATCTAGTTAAAAAAAGTATTTTTTTTTATTTCACAGAATTCCACAACCTTGGTCTCTAAATAATAGACTGAATCACATTTTCAGCAGCAATTAATACATGAAAAAAATCTCTCTCTCTCTCTCTCTCTCTCTCTCTCTCTCTCTCTCTCTCTCTCTCTCTCTCTCTCTCTCTCTCTCTCTCTCTCTCTCTCTCTCTCTCTCTCTTTTTTTTTTTTAAATGTACAGACTAACAAAATTACATACCAGTGCCCTTGTTTTGAAAAGGTCCAGCCTCCACTTGTTAAATAACATTTGTGGCTAACTTTGAGACTGAACAACGCATC
Organism: Pseudorasbora parva; assembly: GCF_024679245.1. NCBI lineage: Eukaryota > Metazoa > Chordata > Actinopteri > Cypriniformes > Gobionidae > Pseudorasbora > Pseudorasbora parva. Next base: position 37,334,419 of record NC_090187.1, on the reverse strand, counting down.
CTTTGCCAGCTGCAGCTGACTCAAATAAGACACTTAAGAACAGGGTGTTTCACTTTAAATTCAGCTAACGTGAACCATCAAATTAAACACTACAGCTTCTGCAATGCCAGTGTAACTCCTATTTGAAACAAGACCAACAACTTGTTTTCAACAGAGTTTCACCATATAAATCATATTGTGCATGTTGAGTATAGCATTAGCAGCACTCAACATTAGATGTCAACTGACCATATGGCACTGTATCATGTTTACTTCATTAGATTTAATACAAAAAAGTGAGGCTCTGTGTAATTAAAACAGATGCAGCAGTGTTTGACAGGAAGAGAAGAAGAGCTGAGCTTACCCTAACAAACGAAGCAGCGCAATCCTCAGTCCTGGACCCAAAATATCCAGCTCAAGTCTTATTTACGTTCTTTCTTCCTTTGCGTTTAATGCTTCTCTCTACTTGGAGCTTCCTGGTGCTTTCTCCTCCTTGGGTAAAATGCCCTGTTCGAGGGGGAAGGGAAGAGAGGAAAAGTGTTTCGCTCAGTGATTCAGAAGCATGGTGTAAACGCCAGCCTTCTCTTTCTGACAACCAGCGTTAATTGCAGATCAGACTCGCCCACACACTCCAGACTCTCTCTATTCACTCTCTCCTGGAAGGAGCTGAGAGCAGGCTGTGAGATTGGAGTGCTATGAACAGCACAGTGGGAGATGCTCTAACCCCCACCCTGCGCAACACCAATCACCACCTCTGGAGCTTGACTTCACCACAGCTGACTTTATTTCACAAGAATGGCACAAGCATGGACTGACACCCATGGGACGATGCATACTGACAGAAGAGGTACAAGTGCACCATAAAGCATAAGCTATAAATCTGATGCGTTAAATCAGACGAAGTGTAAACTGCAGTCTGCAGCAAGCCTAAGGGAGACATATTAAGAAGTGGCCCTGAGAAAACTTCTACAGCCCAAGTGCGCTCTGATCTCAAGCTGTAAGACGCAAGAAGTCTAACCGGAAAATCATATTAGATACTGATTGCATGGAATTTATTCAACTACATTAGCAGTGACTGGGGTCGAAAAGAGGAGTGATTTAAATGCAATTAATGTACAAAAGAAAACAACCCCATCAAATATTGGAAATACAAGCTTCATATCTAGTTATAAAGAAACAAACAAAACATCATAAACAAAAGATGCTTTATTAACAGAGCACAGCAGGACACCAATTTCAAGTGTGATGTTGTGCTTTATCGGATTTGTAGAGGGGCATGCCGGGTGAACAGCATTCAGAATATTAAAAGAATTCCTTCGCTGACTAATTCATTGTCAAGTGTGTAAACAGAAAGCTATTGAATTTCAGTGTGATGTTTTCGGTGCTGACTTTGCACCCATGTTTAGTTTGGGCTTATTAAACTATAATGAAGTCGCACAGAAGGCCAGATGGAAAAAGTGTGATGGCATATTATACACTTGACTGGGATATTAAATCTTTACAATGTACCTAATATGAAAACGAGGGCAGCAAAACACATTTTTAACATGGTTTGCAACAAACTGTTTTAATGTGTGTTATTTGTACTGTTAATGGGCTAATCAAACAATAACACAAAACCAATTCTGACACCAAGGTTGAATACATTTCTGTACATTATAAATATATACTTCATATATGCTTACAGTTTACAGTACTTCTCTATGACTTTCTATTAGTTTATTAACTAATATGCACACACACACACACATATTATTTACTTGTATATACAGAATACGTATTATGTTCATGTTGTATTGAAAAATGCTGTTATTATAGATTTTATAATTATAAATTGATTACAGATGTGCATGAAGTATAATATAATACGTGTACAATATAAACACGCACTAAACACAAAAATATACACAATGCATGCATATCTATTTACTAATTTAAATGTTAATATAGTTGTTAAAGTGAGTGCATTGTGCAATGCCTGATTTTTATTTTATTTTATATATAACACTCATTTATATTTATGTTACATTAAATAAAGCTCAAATCTAAAACATGACCCATATTTGTTTTTGCTTCTTTTTAGGCTATACCATCTCTTTGAGTAGCTTGAAATATTGAACTAATCAATGAATCTATAGTGTGTTGGGCCCTGACCACTGGCTGAAAGCTTCTTAAAAGCCAAACAATCAGAGGGACAGAAATTCTTCCTGAGGTAATTTTCATGATGATGTAATTAATGCTTGTCCGACAAGACCATAGGAACACAGCCTCATATAGCCTTTGACATTCGGACTACAGATCAAGACAATATGGCTTACTTTTGTATAAGTTTGATAAATTTTATATCTTTATAATTTGAGATCTACTTGTGAAGGTCAAAATGACATAGCATCTTGTAATGTTGCGTTTACAGCAAGTCTAAGACACTTAACTGATAACTAAATGGCAGACTACAGGGCCATTAACAGAGGCATGTGTAATCTTACAAGCACAAGTACTACACTCTCTGGCTGTGGATGATTAGGCTGTTCCCTCACTGTGCATGTTAAAGTCAGCAGCTCTTGCAGAAAAGACAATGAAATGAATTACAATGAAATGTTTGTTGCAATAAAAGTAATGCATTTAAAGCATCTAGCTTTATCTGATCTTTTTTAAGTAAAGTAAATACTAAAGCTAATATTTTTAAACACGAATTTATGAAGTTGCTGAGACCACATACCAAACCATTCCTTCAAATGAATCCATTTTATATTGTATTAGTCTAGATTCTTTCAAATATCTTTGAGAAGCCATTTTTTTATAAGTAATAAAATGGAATGACCCAATTGTCAATAAGTGGCAATACAAGCTCAAAATATATTTAATTTTACTTTCCTGCAGTATGACCTTGCAGATGAGTCACAATCTGGTACCACACAATAGCTAGACCTCTCACTAGTTTGTAACGAGACCTTGTGACCTCATGAATAACGTTAAATCACAAGTGAAATTAATATGCTATTATAAAAATAATTGATGGCATCAATTTACACTTGTCTCAGTTTATTCACTAACATATAGACTGTACAAAGACTCCAATAAACCCTGCGACGCTTCACTGATATGACACTTCGTGCTTTTCCTATCCAAATCTCTCCAAGAGACCAGCACCATCTACATATCAGACAGAAAAGTATTTGCAGCCATTTTCCTATTTTTCATTCTCTAAGTTTGTCATAACAAAAGATCAATAACTTTCACATAGGCTAATCTTTTTAAATGGCTATGCGGAGGTAAATGTCCTACATTGTAACGCGGTTGACTGTGAGTGTTAAGATGTAAAACTTTACTAATTACAGATTATTGTCTAAAGTGCGACAAACAAGTTGTATGTGCTAGTTTGGGTGCTTTAAACAACTTCTCCTGTCAAAAAGCCAGCTAGAATGGAATACATTGGCGTAAATCTGACGTGCAACAGCCACAGTTGCATATATTAGGAGACAAAACAAAGTCAAGATAAACATGTCGCACGGGTTCTGAAGTTGAACTTGCCCTGTTCTGAAGTTCTGAATCTCTGCAGGTAACCCTCTTCAACCAGTCAATGCTTAGAGGATTTTAAAGTACAATGTCCTCACAAACTCTGCACTTACAGTAACATTTTTACAATCTGCTATCTTTCCAGGCTTCATTTTTAATCGCCCCTCCAGAAACATTCAACACCGCCCGGAAAATGATGCGAGACTAGAGCGCAACTATGCCAAGTGTCAAAGTGGACTGAACCCAAAACCACGCACGAGCTCTTCTTCACAGAGAATTACGAGTACGGAAAATAGTGTTGTCCTTCAGTTAGGTGCTCGCGACTCGGCACCAAACACTTCCAGATGTCTTGCCGACCACTAGACACACACATGACACACATGTTTAGCTTCCCAAACGAATTCTAACGCGTTTAATTTGCGCTCATCCATTCTCACTCCTCGACTCCCTCCTCTTTCTCTCTCTCTCTGACTGCTGTGTAACATTGTTGCTATTTATGCCACTCACCTTTTTTTCTTCGCGGTCCCCCTCGCTGTATATAGATACTGTGTATCAGTGACTCCCGTGGATACACTGTGACATAAATGTATTTTCAGTCACATTGACACACGGCTTCTATTTTCGGGAGCTGGGCTGACAAACTCAGAAGAAGCAGCAGTCGCTCTTGTCACAACACAAGCTCCTCCCCCAAATGACGAACACTAGACGGAGTCAAGCACCTACGGCAAGCCTATTATTCCTTACAACCAGGTTCAATCGCCATATATAACTGTTACTTATGTTTTATTACAAGAAAAGTATGAAATGGTGACATAGTCAAAGACATGTCCAATTAATTCCAACTACTTAATTATTAACATTCTTAAGTTACTAGAACCGATTCAGGTACAGTAGCTATATGGTAGCTTGGGCCTACTTAATTCCACCTTAATTCCATATTAATTTCTTACCTCACAACTTAGAATTTTATTTTAACTTAAATTTTATGTAATGATTAGTCAAATAGACGTATTTATTGTTTGATTAAAAGTTTTAAATATGTTAGAAATCTTACAAGTAATTATCAGCAACGCATAATAGTGTCCATTTAAGTCTTAATAAGAAAACTGAAATACTAGAATGCCTAACTATGGAATAGGTTAACTAAAGTAGGCAACTAAATCCTAAAAGTAAAACTGGAAAATGTAGGCTACCAGCAATACCTTGATTACACAGGCTAGTCAGAAGTGTGCAGTAGCCTACTTATCTAATACAGGGGTTTTCAATCTTTTAGATGCCACTGACCCCAAATATGATCATCTCTATATGTGAGGGACTGCCATCCTAAAAATGTATAAGGCATCTGTTTTTTATAAACATTCAATTTATACACTTTTTAAAACTACTTCCAGTTATATAATTATATATTTTGTTTTACTAAATGTAGTAATGTGTTAGTATATGCATTATTGTCTTGTTTATTTATTTAATTTTAATCTAATTTGCTTTATTTAATAGATTAATAACTAATATTTTTATTTTAATCAAATTTTTATTAATTTAGATTTAATGTATTGCTTTATTCATTCATTTTAATCTATTTTTTTATTATTTATTTACAGTTTTTTCTAATCTTTTCCACTGACCCCAACACTCTCAACACCCTGGGAAAACCCCTGAGATCTCTATAGAGTCCAATGGAGAGAAAAAATAATTAGGAGCAGTTTAAGGTGGCTACTAGTAAAGGATAATTACTAGTAAAACTAGTCACCATTGGATTATTTCGTAGTAATTAAAACACCAAATACAAACAAATTAAAATAGATTCTAGATCTAAATTATTAAGGAATATTTGCAAAAGGGCTTGCCATAAAATGCCGCCTCCTCATCCTCCACCTCCTACTCTAGCCTACTCGTGTCTTATCTTTAGTTTAAAAACAAATACGAAAAACGCAAGAACTGCAACTTAAGCAAGATGGAAATAACACGAAACAAGTCGTAGCCCACATTGTGTTTTTGTCCAAAGTAAAAGCGATAAACAAGTGAGCGCGCCAGTTAAGGAGAAAAGGAAATGAAACGGCTCCCTAACCGCCACACATGACATCACCGTGTTTAACAGTTTGAGAAGGCGCGGAATCAACCCGAGTAGGAGGCTTTATGTTCGTCATCGAATCGAGGAAGTACACTGGCGCGCAAAAAAGTTATTAAGTAAAAAAAAGACGCCGCTAGTAGATCAAATTCTCCACAGCAACCATTGCTGGATGCTTGCTAAAAACCGTTACGTCACGCGCAGCGCAATTTAATATTTATTATGGTCGTTAGACTGGCACTACCTTAGATACGATTGACGCAAGTTCTATAAAACAACAGTAACAATAGGGTCAGTGCATTGGAAGTGACATGTTTCTCATCCAATCCGATCCCTCAGCGGCTTGTCACAGACCAATCAGACAAAAGAGGCTGGCTGGGGTTTACGTCGCATGTGTCAGAGTCACGTGTAGGTCTAGTTGTAGGATCTGTGCGAGAGGTGTGGTACTGAACATGAGTTGTTTTTGCTGGGACTTAGAGGGAATTTGTATTAGCAGCGCTTTTCCACATGGTACAGGCAGGATATTAAATGATATACATGTTAAAACAATGCAGAACACCCATAGATAAATGATATACATGTATAAAAATCTGTTTGTTTTCCTTTGGAATCAGTTTTGTAATTAGCCACCTAATTACTAAACTAAAGTGAAAGTGTTATCACTTTCTAACCCGCAGGACAGTAACTTTGAGCTTCACATTGCACCTGGGCACAGGTCTTGGAAGTAAATAAGCCTGTAAGCAATCATCATAGATTCTGGAAACTGGCAGCTTAGTCATAATGTTTATTAGCCTATAACTATCTCTTTAGCCTACTTTTTGCAGCTACTTTGAGTAAACAGATGTTTGCAGCATGAATATAATTTATTGACCATTTTAAGCTATAACAAAAGTTTAAGATTTAAAAAATTAGTCTTTTCCTCACTGATTTTTTTTAAAGGATGTGGAACGACCATCCTTCTATGCATGGATTTTGTTTTGTTTTTTACACTGGTTATGTCACCTTACCATAAAATGGCCTCATGTCCATATTCCTTCATGAATTAAATTAAATACAATTTTAAAAAATACAAAATTTGTAATTTGACTTTTTATAGTCATAATTTACATGCACAATAACAAAAAAGCACAACCAGCATGACAAGTATCAAGTCCAACAAACTTCTAAGTAGGCTACTTAAATACAGCATTTTAATTTCTTAAGACAAGTACTTTTTCCTATGCTGGTGCCATCTGAAATAACTAAGCTACAATAGAAGATATAGCAACAGAATCAAACTCGCACTGAATCCCTTGAAAATAGCTGTGGATATTGATGAAATCGCTGATTATGTGGACTCGATGACTTCACATTTTTTCATATTCTATTTGGAGCCTTGTAAAGCTGGAGCTGTGCATAAAAATAGTCCCATCAGGGCTAGGCACATACTCCGGATCCCCTGTGCAAACACCCATTGGCACCAGAACCCTAACAAACCACAATGAACACCTGTGATCTAGAGATTAGCAAGACGTTTTGTTCTTCTTACATCTAATTTAGTGTTTAATCAGCTGTAACTGAACATTTTACATAATAACTTGTAAGTAGGGAAAATATTATTATGAAATGCAAAATGTTTAAGTTTAAAGCAATTAAATAAATAAAAAATCAGTGTAGTACAGGCAAAGCAGACCGCTAACATTGAAATATTACTTCATATTAAAAATTGAACCAAAAATGAGCTGGAAACCATTAAAAAAATCATCCTAGAGAGGTCCACTGTTCACATTTCCAACTCTCTAAAATTGAATGAAAATGTTATTCAAGTAAAATGAAAGTGGCGCAATCCTGCAAAAAACGTACAAACCTGTGGACAACAAATGGACAAGATGTTGTTTATTAATACATATTTTCCCTATTTTATATATATATATATATATATATATATATATATATATATATATATATATATATATATATATATATACATATATATATATATATATATATATATATATATATATATATATATATATATATATTATATATATATATATATATATATATATATGATCAGGCCTGTCAAATGATTAATCACATCCAAAATAGAAGTTTATGTTTATACATAATATATGTGTGCTGTGAATAATTATTATGTATATAAACACACACACACACATTTTATATATATATATATATATATATATATATATATATATATATATATATATATATATATATATATATATATATATATATATATATATATATATACATATATATATATAATAGTTAAATATTATGATTTATCTTCGAGCTTTAGTCTACTTACCAATCACAAGCAGTCAGGTCATGTATTAATATTTTGTATACAGTACACCTGCCCCATTGCCCCTCCCCCTCTGTGTATCTCACCTGTTTCTTGAGATGGTCGATTACCTTCACAGAACCTGCTGCCAAGGCCTTCCTCAGGTTTCTTTCTCTGTTGTGCCACTCTTACTTTCTTAATTACCCTTTTATTACTTTAATTATCTCTCTTTCTCTTTCTCTTTCTGTCTTCCTTTCTCACGTTCTCTCTTTCTCTCTTGCTTTCCTCAAAGCCAGACCAGCTGGCTTTGAATGGCTTTCTTCTTGCCCCTGTGAGGCCTGACTTCACACTCTTGTCCCTGGGTCTTTCTGCCGGAAGGGAGCTGGGCAACAGAAGTTTGAAGGGTAGGATCCCAGATGGACGCTGACATGCTGGGCATGCGTGTATGTGACAGGGCTTGGCTCAGGGGAGTGGTGGACCAGCCGCAGCTGTCACTCACCAATACTGAGGGTGTTAGATGTGTCTTGTGTCGTTATTATTCTTAATAAAAGTGAGGAGAGAACAACAATGCCTGACTGTTCACACGAGATGGAAAGAAAGACGCAGAACTCCCTGTCGGTTTGCTTTCTCATAATAAAGCCTTGCCAGTGACACCACCATTATTTCCAAGTATCATTTTAATTGCCATTGGAAGTCATCTAAATACCAAACAGCAACATTTCAAATTGTATATTGCCATGGTTTCAACAAATAATGACAAAATAAGCCAGCTGAAGCACTTCAATTATGTGCCTGCCTGAAGTTAAAGTTTTGTACTGATAGGTCATAAAGACCCAGAGAATTGCACTAGGGTTTATAAAACACTCAAATAGAAGACAGCTGACATTTTCAGCAGTGTACCAGACCACCAAAATAGCTCCAGACTGCTTAGATACTATGCCACCAATTAAATAAAGGATATTATAATATCGCTCATATAACACTATTAGAGCACCATCAAGTTAGAGTTTTTGTCTGAACTTTCTTAGAGTCTTTTTGAACAACATGCAGGCTCATTGGACTCAAGAACGGAAGGTTTGTTTTGACTGCAGATTCTTGATTAACACATCATTACAATTAGAACTATAGCCAGAAGCCAAACACCTTCAAATATCTCCCTCATTGTCCACAGTTCCTAACATGTGCACAGAAATGGTAGCCTGGTCTTACCAGACTCTCGTACATTTCATTTGTACATGAAGGAAAATTCAAATTGAGCGGAAGTACGTAGAAGGGCAGAGCCAGGCTACAGAAAAGGTTCCTCAAAGCAAGATTCTGGTATAATCTGACCTTCTAAAAATACTAAATTCTTATTCATGTTATTTTAATAAAAGATTATTTTGATACAATAAGTTAGGTATCATGAACTAACAACACTTTTAAAGCATACAGGTTCATTTAAAGTTGTATAACATTGTATTGCATTAGCTATTGTGATTTAACATGAATGGGTATTTTTATAAATGAACATTGACCTAGACTAATAAAGGCAATTGTTTTTCACTGTTCGTTCATGCTACCTAATGCAATTACTAATGGTGATGAACTGAACCTTATTTGTAAAGTCTTACTTATTATTAAACACTATTCTTTAAGCTTTTTTGTCAAAATTTGAGCATCTATGCCATAGAGAGAGACTGAAGGTAGGACGGCAAAATAGAAAAAGGAACTTGAATAGAGCAAAGGTATGGTACAGATTGAGTCTATGCATTGGATAACTTTGCTGAGGCTCTAAAAATACCCTGTGTCTCACAGTCTGGCTCTGTTCTCTCATTACCGCACGTAATTAACACTGAGCATGCCCTGCCAGTACTGAGTAGCGCAGCACCGCACACAACTGTCACATGCTCAAGCTTCTATGTAACATATCTAATCAAATCCTCAGAAGTTTTACTTTTTTAGAAGAACTACTTTTTTCTCCCTTTTGTTCACTCTGATGTAAGTAATATCTGAGCTTGTAATTATACAGCTGACACTCTCATAACTTTATTTTCCATGTCCACCCCCCCCCCCCACACACCTGATAAATTCAGTATGGTTATTGTATCCTTCACATTGTCTCTCCATTTCAACAAGTTACAGACAGCTGCTTCCAGAGACAATAAAAGCTCTTTAATTTGCCCACCATTTGTTGAAGTTACTGTACAGCACCATTTATAAGACAGAGCCATTTTGCACGAGCCATAGCGAGTTCATTAAAAATTGAGCAAGGTCAGAAATGAAACCGTTCCTCCCATTTTTCATGCAGTCCCTAATATCAAGAATCATTTAATTAATCTCGCAAAATGGCCTCAAATTAATTCACTTTGACACGTAGCTGTCGGGTAACGTGGCTATAGAGATCTACTTGATAAACAAGATTGAAGTCAGAAAGGTTCCAAAGATTTTTTTTATCACCACAATGATCTAAAGCTCTGAAGCAAATAGCAGAAATTTGTTTAATAATGCTAAACTATTCACTTAGTGTAGTTAAACGCAATAAAACTTAAAGAGACCTAATAATTATATTTCTGCATAAACACCACACATTAAGGTGTTCAAAACTGCTTGTTTGTTATTTTCAGATCCTATCTAATCTCCAATATAATAAATCATTCATGATTGCCTTGACACAACCTTCATGATAATGTTCTAGTTAGACGGCCTCTGCTTGTATTCAAGTGCCCTCTATCTAATACAGTCTGTTATCAACCAAAATATTGAACATTGCTTTAAAAATAAAAATAAAAGGGGTAATAGGAACAATCAATATCCTTGTGCACTTTACAGTACCTTAAGTAAGGATGGTATGGTAGACACCATAAAAAGCATTTGATCAATAAGACCAAATACAGAACTAAAACACAGAAGCTTTTATCACTTCACTTCAAGACCTTGTACTAAAATCATTAACACATGAGCAAAGAGTTTCCAGAAGAGATATTCATTGAACACCTGACACAATACTGTACATCCCTCACTGCTCAAACTCACTGCAAAAGTGGTATGGCACTAAGAACAGATACTGGTGTGTTTAACCAACTGGAATTTAAAGGTGAAATTACAATCATACATGACCAACAACCTGCTGAGGTAGCCTAGTAATCTTTATGTTAAGTTTAATTGCTAAAGAATTTACAAAACAATATATATGTGGTTTAACTAAAGTCATTTTTGCTCATTGGGTGAATTGGATCATTCAAGGTCAACAGCAAAGACATTGGTTAATAAAGTGAGATTAAATATATAAAGTACACTATATTGGCAAAAGCCTCCAAATCATTGAATTCAGGTGTTTCAATCACTTCCGTGGCCACAGGTGTATATCAAGCACCTAGTCTTGCAAACTGCTTCTATAAAGAAAAGAAAAAAAGAATGGGTTGCGCTCAGGAGCTCAGTGAATTTAAGCGTGGTATCGTGATAGGTTGCCACCTGTGCAGTAAGCATATTTGTGAAATTTCCTCACTACTAAATATTCCACAGTCAACTGTTAGTGGTATTATAACAACACAATTGAGGACAACAGCTGCTCAGCCACAAAGTGTTAGACCATGTAAAATTACAGAGTGGGGTCAGCGTATGCTGAGGTGCAGTGTGCAGAAGTCACCAACTTTCTGCAGAGCCAATAGCAACAGACCTTGAAACTTTGTGTGACCTTCAGTTTAGCTCAAGAACAGTGCATAGAGCGCTTCGTGGAATGGGTTTTCATGGTCGAGCAGCTGTATCCAAGCCTTACATCATCAAGTGCAATGCAAAGCATCCGATGCCGTGGTGTAAAAAACGCAGGCACTGGACTCTACCTGTTCTCTGGAGTGATGAATCACGCGTCTCTGTCTGGTAATCTGATAGACGAGTCTGGGTTTGCCAGGAGAACGTTTAATTTTTTTACTTGCCTAACTGCCTTGTGCCAAGTGTAAAGTTTGATGGAGGGGGGATGGTGTGGGGTTTTCAGGGGTTGGGCATGGCCACTTAGTTCCAGTGAAAGGAACTCTTAATGCTTCAGCAGACCAATACATTTTGGACAACTTTGTGGGAACAGTCTGGGGAGGGCCCCTTTCTGTTCCATGACTGCACAACAGTGCACAAAGCAAAGTCCATAAAGACATGTATGAGGGAGTTTGGTGTGGAGGAACTGGCCTGCACAGAGTCCTGACCTCAACCCGATAGAACACCTTTGGGATAAATTAGTGCAGAGACTGCGAGCCAGGCCTTCTCATCCAACATCAGTGCCTGACCTCACAAAAGCACTTCTAGAAAAAATGGTCAAAAAATCCCATAATCAAACCTTGTGGAAAGCCTTCCCAGAAGAGTTGAAGCTGTTACGGATTAAGAATGGGATGTCATTAAAGTTCATCTGCATGTAAAGGCAGGCGTCCCCAAACTTTTGGCAATATAGTGTATTTTTGTGTAATTTAGCATATTTATTTATTTATTTATTGCAGGTTTATTTGCATTTCACTAAGGATTTGCAGTTTCTATTCATTTTGATGAATACTAAATCAGTTTTTGTGCAAGTAAGATGAGTAAATGCATGCTTTTATTTAGTCTAGAACTACAATACAATCATGTTTACACTGAATCTCTGCACTTACTCCCGATTTCTCTCAACATGGCGACAGGAGAGGAGTCAGTCAATAAATGGGAAAACAAATGTGAAAAGTAACTCAGGTAATACCTGAAAAAAAGATTGATTTTGTAACTCACTTTACTTGTAATGTTACCCAAACACTGTACACAAAAATATGAATTTTGTATCAATGTTTGAAACTCATGGCACACAAAAACAACTATTAAACCCTGAGCACAAACAAAACCAAAGTTTCTGTTTGTCTCACTACTGAAGCATCCCAACATGCTTATGCTGATTCATGTCTGAAAGTCATGTAAAATGCAGAGGGCCAGATCCCCAAGGGAAACATGTGATTTTCACTTGCTCTTATAACCTGACTGTGATCACTGTGGCTTTGTCTGCAGATGGAAAGATCTGTGAAATCGTTTGTCTACTCTCCAAATGTTAAACCCAGAAGTAATACATCAAATAATCACTCTGAAAGACATAGAGGGAACACTTTTCCAAAGACAATACGCAGCAGACATAACATTTTGGAGTTTAAAAATCCAAAACACACACACACACACACGCACGCACGCACACACACAGTAGTATTGTATTTGTGATGGAGTAAAAATGATCATTCTTGTGAATTGTGAATGATCGTTTTTACATATCATGACACTAACCAGTGTCTTTCATTTTTATTTTTAAAACTATACCAATGCTTTCCTGCCCATTTTTTTTCTGCTGAACGTGCATAATGTTGCAGAATATGAATTGTGATAAGCTTATAAAGCAAGTTTACATTTGTTTCTTTCCTTGTTGTGGGATTAGAGAGGTAAGCTTTTGTTTCATTAACCTCCTACATTTAAAACAGCCAGTTGCAGGCAATCAGGCAATTTGACTCATACCACAGACCATTCATCTCATTGCCAACCTAATCCATGAAAAGGACTTATGTATTCATGTCTTACAAATGTGCTTGAGTAAAATCCTTTGGCAAGAGCGAGGCGGCAGAAGAAAGCGCTCTCTGTGCTGTAATAAGCCCTTGAAATGAACCAGCCTCGTAAATGCTTTGTCTTTCATACTCAACGAACAGAAGCAAGCATCTCTGCAACCAAAGTGTAAAGTTTTTAACTTGCAATTGCCCTCCCTCCCCATTCCCATCCGTATTATTTTTTTCTTCACCCAGACAGACAGAAGGTGCTAGAGACATGTTGTTGTGCATCTCACACAGGTAATAAATTTGTGTGTCAGGCCTGCGTGTCACAGATTAAGCGTGTTTTGTTTGGGAATGATTTATGAGTGTGATGCCGGTGATGCACTTGGCAGTGAGGAGCTGAGCTTCTGATGATGGTGCTGCAGGAGCAGGTGGGGTGGGGTGGAGAAAGGGGAGGGGAGCGAATGTCGGATTTGTATTACAGGAAGACTGATCTGTAGGTTCTCGGAGGATGCCTGCTGTAGCGCATACCTGTGCCATTAATCACGCCAAAGCCTCCGGGCCCTGTGTGCATGTGAGCCGCCCCGGCCCGTGGTGCACCTCCTCCACCTTTTCTCCACAGGCTCATTCTACGTGTTGCCTGGAAACTGAATCGAAGTCTTCGGTCTGGTCTCGCCCTGTCTGGGTGTTTGGGAGCCCTGTGCTGCTCCCTCAGGACAGGGAGGCTCACTTCGGTTAGTATATTCTTCGCACACCAGGTTTGAAAGAATAACAGACATGAGGTAAGGACGCTCTCCCTCTGGGTTTTCCCCGACTCACGGACAACCAGCGGTGTTCTGAAGATCTGCCAGTTTCTGTCACCCCGCGCAAATGAATGGGAGAGTAAATTAGGCCTGAAAAGTTAATCAGCCATGATCCGATCCAATCACTGCAGCCTCTTGAATTTATTTTTCAGGCTGGTCAAAGACAGAGACATGTCTTCCTCCAAACTCACCACTAAAGCATTGTGCTTTCTCATCTTATCAGAACGGGATATGTCATATTGTAAACTCATTAAGCCAGACTAGTCGGTAGGCATCTGGTGCTACTTGTATTTCTAGAGTGTTTCGAGATGCCCTCTTGTGTTTTCTGAGATTGCAAAGCTGGAAGAGTGTCCTTGAGGCTGACATTGTTCATGGAACCACAAAAGAGGCCAACGTCATATGACTATAATATGAGCATGCTTTTTAGATAAAGAACGGTATGCATTATAAAACACTCAACACTTCTTGCTCTGTCTTGCATATAACTAAATTATTAATGTGTAAAATCGAATTAAGCACTCAAACACCCGATACTTAAAGGGATAGTTTCCGCCGGGTTTTTGACGGAAGTAATGGCGTTGGGAATACTATATGAGATTTGCCTGATGTGGTAAAAAATAACACAAATACACTTCATACATCAGTGTGTCGCCCTGTGGCACAGGGTTTAATATGGATTTGTATGTCTGTGTGTTTTTTACTCTCATAGTGGCTCTCAAAGAAATACACCCCTTTGGCATCCATTATACGAGCAACGGTTGGAGTTAAAAATCTTCATTTGTGTTCTACTGAAGAAACAAACACACCTCTTGGATGCCCTGGGGGTAAGCAGATAAACATAAAACGTTCATTTTTGGGTGAAATATCCCTGTAATGTTATGTCTTTCTTAGGTAAAGTTGATGTCTGTTATGTAGCATTCCGTTCGGTAACACTTTATTTTAGGGTTCAGTTCTCGCTATTAACTAGTTGCTTATTAGCATGTATATTATTAGGATACTGGCTGTTTAGTACTTCCAAAGCACATATTAATGCCTTATTCTGCATGAACTTATTATACATCCCCTAATTCTACCCAATACCTAAACTTAAATGCTACAAAAACTACATTAACTAAATATAAATAAGCGCTAAAATAGGAGTTTATTGAGGCAAAAGTCATAGTTTATAGTGAATGTGTTCCTGTTATGGTTTGTGAGGCATGAAACAAGAAGGGAAAAAAAATCTGAAAAATTTAAAAATTAATGCTTTAGAGAATATTATTATAATTTATAAAGAATATTATTTTTTTATTCTGAAAAGCCTGCTTTGATGAACCAAGTTTAATGCAAAATGTCCTCGAAAGAGGCCCAGTTTCACAGACAGGGTTTAGATTAAACCAGGATTAGGATTTAGTTCAATTAGGGCATTAAAGTAGCTTTTATAAACATGCCTTCACTGGTGTGTATCTTGAGACAAAACAATGGCACTGCATATTTTAAAATATGTCAGTGCAAGTTACTTTTAGTAAAAAAGCTCAAAGGGTTAGTTCACCCCAAAATGAAAATCTTGTCATTAATTACTCATCCTCATGTCGTTCCAAACCTTTGTTCATCTTCAGAACACAAATGAAGATATTTTTGATGAAATCTGAGTTTTCGGTCCCCTCCATAGACAGCAATGCAACAGAAAGGTAGCCAGAAAGCCCAGAAAGGTAAAGACATCGTTAAAATAGTCCACATCACTGCAGTGGCCCA
Organism: Pseudorasbora parva; assembly: GCF_024679245.1. Lineage (NCBI taxonomy): Eukaryota > Metazoa > Chordata > Actinopteri > Cypriniformes > Gobionidae > Pseudorasbora > Pseudorasbora parva. The sequence continues at coordinate 37,318,519 of NC_090187.1, read as the reverse complement.
ACCTTAATATTATAAAGCGACAGAATATGTTTTGTGTGCAAAAAACGAACCACAATTACAACTTTACTGAATAATTTCTTCTCTTCTGTGTCAGTATCCTACGCTGTTTACATTTTAACCACAGTGCATCGCTTCCGGATTCTATATCAGATGCCAATTGGCCGATGCTGCTCACGTGAGCACCACGACTATGCCAACAGTGTATAGATACTGACACAGAAGACAAGAAATTCTTCAATAAAGTCATAATTTTTGTTTGTTTTTGCAAACAAAAAGTATTATCCTTGCTTCACAACATTACAGTTGAACCACTGGAGTCACATGGACTATTTTAACGATCTCTTTACTACCTTTCTGGGCTTTGAAAGTGGTTGCTGAATTGCTGTCTATGGCGGGGACAGAAAGCTCTTGGATTTCATCAAAAATATCTTCATTTGTGTTCAAAAGATGAACGAAGGTCTTACGGGTTTGGAACGACATGAGGGTGAGTAATTAATGACAGAAATTTCATTTTTGGGTGAACTAACCCTTTAAGCCTTTTCTGTGAAACCGGGGGTTTAGCTTTTAAGCCATTTAAAGGCATTGGGGCAAATTTCTTGGCAACCTATACTGTAGCCAGCATTTCTTTGTATTTTTCCCAACAAAGAAAGGTTTCTGAACCACAATGAAAACTAGAAGGAATGCTGTGAAAAGAAGTTGACTGTCAAGGGATTTTGAAGATTTTGAATGTTTCAAATCGATTTACTGCCATTAATTGCCTCCAAAAAGTTAGATGTATAAAATATATATTCTATTCTATATTTACCAGGTGTACTTTTATAGTTTGTTTCACATTTAAGAGATGCATGAATAGAATTAAACAACAAGGGCTTTATCACAAAGACAGCCCCCACATATTTGATGATAAATATTGTAAACCATTATCTCATATGAAGTTAAAAATTTATTTATTTATTTATTTTTATTAGAAAAATTTTTTTTATAGCAAATTAACAAATTTCAGTAGCTTATACAATGCAAGTGATCATAGACATACATACATGTATAGTGGGTAGAAAAACCAAACCATAACAAATAGAGAGGAAAATCAACAAAGAAAACAAAAACCAAAACAATACAATAACAAACAGAGAGAAAAACAAACAAACAAAAAAACAACAACAACTGAATATAAATATAGTGATGTATGCAGGTATATTTGGTAAGTTTAAGCAATGGAGTATTAAGGGATAAGGGTAATTTGAGATGCTTATAGTAATAGTAACACATTTATATTTGAGGTAGTATTCATAACAAAAAATAATAAATAATAACTGTAGTAGTAACAGTAATGGTGGTAGTAGTAATAGTTAAAAGTATCAGTAGTAGTGATAGTAATAATTGTAATTATCGTAATAGTAGTATTGATTGTAGGTAATAGTAATAATAGTAGTGATAGTAGCTATTAGTGATGGCATTAGCTATAATACATATGATAATAATAACAGTAATAATAATAATAGATGTAATGTTAGGATTGGAGATTCAAAGTAATATAAATCATGATATTGATGAAACGATTAGACCAGGCAATCCAGTTATTGTGGAGGGACACTATCCGGGAGCCGCTCCAGCACTGTCAGTGATCACCACCAACAGACCCCCCCCGGACACAGTCATCTTCATATGAAGTTAAATTGAAGTTATTTTGTTATTCTGTTGTCTGAGTTCAGCTTATGTAGTTCGCATGGTTTTCACATTCAAAAACAAAAGTAAAAAGTAACTATTTTCTACTCTGGTTTTAGCCTCTCTCATGGAACACATGGTTTTTACGAGCATGTCGCAATGAACACCCACTGCTGTGATTGGATAAGCTTTGCATATTATAATGAGCTTCGGCTCCCTCGGGAGTAGACATGAGGAATTGTTTTGAAAGCGTGTGGGAAAACAACAGGAATGACTCGCCCACAAGGGTCGCAGAATGTCTTTATTAAACAAACTAAATTATTTCTTTCTCATCCACCCGCAATTAATTGGAATGTTATTTTTTATTACTTGGCCCACCCGATCGGTGGATATAACCGCAAACTGTGCATCAGTTTGTGGATATCGGTGGATATAACCGCAAACTGTGCATCACTAACACACGCACGCACAAGCCTAACTACAGAGTCAGACTGATCAAAACTTCCACAATTGTATTTTTCCTCAACATGACATCATGACTTTGTGTAAACATACACGCCATTTTCTAAAGCCAAGTGGCATGTTATCTGTATGCATTTTGAGCTGTCCATGTGTATGTCTGTGCCATGTGATTCCGTGTGTATGTTTACACCTAAACTAACTATCATCTCCGTGTGTATGTGTACGCCATGCGATTCCACCAAACTGATCTCACAGAATTAATATTTATAGCCTAAATTTAAATTTTGGATTAACTAACTCCACTCCTACCCTCAACCTACCCACTCTCAACAATATAAAACACGTAACAAATAAATCTACACACATGTATTTATTGCCAAAAACCGACCAAAAAACAGTATAAAAGTATTAACTCATATTGCATTCCAAGTCTTCTGAAGTCAAACAAACGATATATTCATGTGAAGAACAGAGTTGATCTTAATGTTTTAGTCACTGAAATGATGATCGCGCTCCTTTGTGAACAGAACACACGCACTAGTTAATATTTCTGATTCAAAATGATACACACGACAAGTTTAGAATGATGCGATCGGTCACTAGACACACAAGAGCCAATGACATTTTACAATCAAAGCTGATGTAATGACAATTGGTCACGAGACACACAACAGCCAATGCAGTCAAAGCTGACCTAACGTTTCTTCCGGCAGATGTATTTGAAATGTATTTTTAATCTTTGGACTAATGAAGTCGACATTCTGATCGCTTTTGGGGATTTTCTTCACACAAATCAATCGTTTGGCCTCGGAACACTTGGAATAGTTGTACTTTCTGAATAAATTGTGCCTGCAGTCATATCTGCCTGTTATATCCTGTTGTTTATAATACACAAATGGGTAGGTTTAGGGAAGAGTTTGAGTTACGCGTTCAAAATGTGTCTGAATATGTGTGCGTGTCAACAAGGTAAAGGGATTTATAAACATACTAAATTATTTTTTTTCGAAAATGTAAAAATGCAGAATGTTTTTTGTGATGGGTAGGTTTAGGGGCAGTGTGTGTGATGGGTAGGTTTAGGGGTAGGGGCAGTGTAGGGGGATAGAATGAAACGGCATTGATAAACACGCTAAATAGCGATTATGCGTCTTGATAGCATGCCAAAATGTCATACAAATTGGCGTGCCATACATATGCCATTTCATGAGATCTGTCTGTTTTCCTTCACATATCAAGTCAAGAGAGTGAACCACACACATCAAGAAAGGAATGTTATTTCACTATTTAAGCCCGTTGGCAGGCCGGTGATATGTTTTGGTAACCCGTCTGGAAAACACATAGCCCCGGGATGTTGGGCTTTGCAAGCCCTGGCCCATACATGTCAGAGTCTGATCATGAATCTCCAGCCTGTGACAATGTGCTAAGTTATGTTCAATAGATATCAAACGATTTGTAACAATGCAATACTATCACATATAAAATTATGTTGCTTCATTCATTCATGTAATCTCATCCTGTCTGCAAATCTAGTCTCTTGTTTACAAACAGATCCATGGTGAAATGAAGGAACAAACGCTCAATGTCTTACCTTCGTGATTTTCATTAAAAATAAAGTTCATCAATGCATTCATAATATTGGAATCAGAATCAAGCTTATGCTGCATGTTTATTGCTTAGAAGTTCGATCCGGTTTAGCTCCAAGTATAGGCCTGTGTTATATAACGTCATACAAAAATAAGTGGGCGGGTCTACAGAATCAGGCGTTCGTCTTCTTCAGTTAAGACAGTGTTTCACCACACTCTGAAGGACCAGGAAAGCACTTTCCCAGATCAAGTGTTTGCTGATCCAGCTGTCAATAAAAGCTTTTCTCTAACTACCAATAAAGTTTTCAGCTCTGAAACTTACAGGATATTCTTATATTACCATGACCTTTTATATATCAAAAGCTCAATGGAAAGTTGATTTCTCAATTCATGACCGCTTAAAATGGAAAAATACCCAATGATCCATCCAACTCCAACATCTTGCTGTTTGAATGTAAACTGCTGTGTCAGTTCACATTTCATGCCACTCTTGCATTTCAAAAGATCCCTGTTATATATTCAGATGAAACATGTCAGCTTGTGGCTTAGCTGAGCACAATGCTTCAAATGTTTCTAAATGGCATTTCTGGATTCTGCAGATCTTAACGCCTGACAGAATGCTTGATATATTCCTCCTGACTTCACACATGTTCCTATATAAAAACCCTTTCTTTAAAATTAAAAGGACATTCTATGATTGCAATTCTGATGTGAAAAAGTAGCATAGCACAAAATACTCACAACAGCAATTCAAATATACATACGAACCTTGAAACTTATGAGCATGCAGGATGAATTGTACCTCCTTGCTCTCGTTCTTCTATAGCCACCGGTGAGGAGAGGAACTTCACGGACACTCTAAATGCAGACCCTTGAGCAGGAGATAAATGAATATAGATAGGGAAAGATGAATATGAGCAGGAAGGAAGTCTTTGACAATAGTAGGAAACACATTTTCTATGTAGGTGAGCCTACTTTCTGACAAATGTTTTAGCACGACGCAGTGTAAATAATTAATTTAAGGCATCTAACGCAAGAAAAATTATCATAACATCAAGACTGGAAGAATAACCATCTGTCCAAACAAGACCCGAGAACACAAAGACACTCTTTCACTGAGGAATGGTCAGATATATGTAGTGCATAATCGCATACACTGTTGAACATTTACTTCATTTAATGTACCATTGCGGTTTGTTTGTTGAAACATCCCGGGCAAACAGATTTAATGTGTGCACAGGCAAATATTTGCAGCGCTATATCAAACTCGGAAGCTAAATTAGGACTATCAGAGGGCAAGTGGGGTCTTGAGTTTGCCACCAGGGTTGTTTGGCTGACCGCATTTCTGCATTAAGACGGGCCTATTAGTGAGACTTGCATACACAATTACAGCCTTATGAGTTGTTTTCTCAATTTCTGCAACATCTCTGTAACTTTCACAAGCGGTTTAAGTTGCATGTGAGTCTTTGTAAATTGTCCGCTCCCCATCCTGTGCCCCCCTGCTGATTTTTGAAACTGTGCAAATGTGCTGTGGTAGATGAAAACAGGCTTACATTTCTGATCAGGAAAGTAGAAATGTTGAGTATAAAGCTCAATAAGCTTATAACTCAAGTGTTGATGATAACACCCCGTCTTTCTCAGACTCTTGCGCTCTCTAATGAGGAGAGCAGAACTCTACACAGATAAGGCAAACAGGATTGCACAGACACAGCACTGAGAAACAAGGGCCAGGGTCTATACGGCAATAATAACTAACCTACGATATCAAAGAATGTCATGGCTTGATCCGATTCACTTAATAAATGCCCTGATACGCTGCTAAATATCCAGTTATTTTTAACAAAGAAGAAATGTATAATCTGCCCATGGAAAAGATTTTCAATAAATCACAAATTTTCCTTTCATACCTCCCAGGTTGGCCTGGTCCTACTAGACTCTCGTACATTTCAATTGTACATAGAGTCTGGCCACTCTCCATTGACAAGCGTTTATTTCCGCGAAGGCGGGTGCTCTGTTGAAGTTTAAAACTATTGGATCTGCCATAACCAATCGCTAACGTTTGGTCGTGACGTATGTCATGCGCCCTTCGCCTGTTCCACACATGGAAATCCGACAAAATAAAGGTGCACTTGTGCATGCCACCTCAGTGATAAAACATTAGGATAAAACCTAAAACTTGTGCATTCAGATTGTGATTTATTCACGCCTGCAGTGGAGGGGTGAGTTTTGTGATCGGGAACGCGGCGCTCACGCGGTTCGTAACATGATTGTATGCTGCAAATAAAATGTCATATGCTTGGTATGAAAATAAATGCTGCTATAAATAATGGACCAATTCAAATGTTTAAGTGCTTTTATTTTAATACATTGCTCTTGTAAATACTTTAAAGAAATACAAGTCTAGAATTGCATCCACATAACAGCAAAGAGCAACTGTACGGTGCTCTGCAGTGGTCAAAAATTATTATAAACAGTGAATTTTGAAGTGATATATTCTTGAAAACTCAGAGATGTGGATTCGGACATCTATTACATCACCACATGACCTTGGTGTTTTTCAAAAAGAGTAGGTCATTTGGCCGGGGATTTTTACGCAGGTGGCGGGAAACGGACGGCAATAAAATAACCGACTAGCCCCTGTAAATAATGGCAATACCTTCCGACCCCTTGAGGAAAAATTACTGTCCGAATAGTGCTTCAGCCAACTCCTTCACCACTAACGGAGCAAGCTAGAAAATCAAACTTTTCCCGAACTCACCCTGTTGGGGAGGACATCATGGCCACCAACAAACCTTGGCAAAGATTGTTCTTGCTCCGGCTTTAACTTCTGGATATTTGGCAGCGGTGCCACAACAGAATGAATGGTTCTTCTTTCTCCGCCGCCATTACTGAACTACAACTCAAACTAGCGTTTGACATCAACGTCATAATTTTCAGCCGCTCCCTCTGTTCGCTGATTGGAAAATTTGTCCAGAGAAAACCTAAGAATACACCGCAGTCCCAGACATAGTACCGAAGGAAAATTAAAATTGAGTGGAAGTACGTAGGAGGGCAGACCTAGGCTACTCCCAGGTAACAATATTAATAAAGTCTGTTGTTGCTAAACAATCAAAATGAACTGTGATTGTTAATCATGAGGAATATGAACAAGGCAAAGGAGAGCACTGTCAACAAAACACTATCAGATGTACATGTAAACCACTTCAAACTGCTACAGACTTCAAGTTATTCCTGTAAGCTGGGAATTCCCATCACAGCTTCTGCTCTTGACCTCAAATCTATTGTATAAGCCTATTTGTAAATGTGTGTGACGTTTTGAGCAGGTCTGACGGGCTAGCCTGCCATTGTTTTGTAAGAACAATCTCAATGAGGTCACACTGTTGTGCATCACTGACATCTGTGATTACAAAAGCAGGGAAATATTTGCGTCTGTGTACAGTATGTGTGAGTGCATGATACAAAATGCTTTGTCAGGAAGATTGTTATGGTACACATGCAATTTTTTAATACATTCTGAATATTTAAAAAAAAATCTGGTAAAAAATGATCGCATGATGCTGTTCACTTTATTTAAGTAACTCATCTTGATTTAACACCATTATATTGGGTTTCTGGTACAAATGTAACTGCTTCATGTTATATTGACATAAAACCGTTACTCTTTGACATAACTTGATGTTTTTATTTTTAAATAACATGTTTCAATCAAGTAACCCCAAAAAAACTGGACATTCATTTCCCATCATGTTTCGCAAAGGGGCTGAATTCGGAGAGTAAATGTTTAAATACAGTGCTGTATTGTACAATACAAGATTAGAAAATTGAGATACTTTTTAATGTTTAAGACTGGTATTTAAAAGTCTGTGTTATGTTAGTGTTTTTGGAAGTTACCACTGTGGTGTTACCATCTTCTGGCTAGCCAATACGATTTTGTAAAAGGTTTCATTAACAATTGTAAATTTGTAATTACACTGGATTACTTGTTATGGTTTTTGTTTGATATTCATTGTAGAATAATTGTAGAATTAACTTATTAGTTTTGGACAAAATTAATAATGTTAACCTGATTTAACTAAATGGCATTGAAATAACCTTACGTAAAAAACTTGATCATTAAATTCAACATAACCCAGTTACTTGGAACCAGTTGACATAAAAAAGTTAAGTAAACCCAACGTATCTTATCTTGAGTGTGGTAATTATGCCACACGATTATGCCTGTTAAAAACCACAAATGACTTGTCTTGTCTAGTGTGTGTTAACGGAAAAGTAGTACATTGGAATGGAAAAACGCATTCTTAGTGACATTATTGTCAAGAAATGACAATAATGTAAAAATGTGTACCTTGAATGCAATGTAAGTCGCTTTGGATAAAAGCGTCTGCCAAATGCATAAATGTAAATGTAAATGTAAATGTAGTGAACAGCAACCTAACTGTGCTGGTAGAAGGAATAGTTACGTTGCAACTCAGGATTGGCATTATAAATAAGAAATATCTGACCATCCTCCATAACAAAGTCACCATTTAAATCTCATATCGTCTGTAAACTTTTGCTTTGCAAAGGCAACGACTGAGGCATTTGTACTTATATTCCAAAGAGCTCTGTTATTTATATAAGTTTGTTACCGCCACAAAATAAAACATTTAAAAAGATAAATGCGACTTGTTATCTCACAGTTGTGAATTTGCATCTCTCAGGATTGCGAGTTCTAAAGTTAGTATTGCATGAGTTACATGATATAATGTCAGAATTGTGAGATATATAAAATCAGAATTACATGCTATAAATTCAGGGTTATGTGATATATAGTCAGAATTACGAGTCATAGAGTCAGTATTGTGAGATATAAAGTCAGATTGTTAGATATAAAGTAAGAATTGTGAGAAATAAAGTCAGAATTAAATTATATAAAGTCAGTATTTCATGATACAAAGTCAGATTTGTGATATATAGTCAGAATTGCGAGATATTAAGTTAGAATTACGAGATACACTCACCTAAAGGATTATTAGGAACACCTGTTCTATTTCTCATTAATGCAATTATCAAATCAACCAATCACATAGCAGTTGCTTCAATGCATTTAGGGCTGTGGTTCTGGTCAAGACAATCTCCTGAACTCCTAACTGAATGTCAGAATGGGAAAGAAAGGTGATTTAAGCAATTTTGATCATGTCATGGTTGTTGGTGCCAGACGGGCCGGTCTGAGTATTTCATAATCTGCTCAGTTACTGGGATTTTCATGCACAACCATTTCTAGGGTTTACAAAGAACGGTGTGAAAAGGGAAAACATCCAGTATGCGGCAGTCATGTGGGCAAAAATGCCTTGTTGAAGCTAGAAGTCAGAGGAGAATGGGCAGACTGTTTCAAGCTGATAGAAGAGCAACTTTGACTGAAATAACCACTCGTTACAACTGAGGTATGCAGCAAAGCATTTGCGAAGCCACAACACGCAAAACCTTGAGGCGGATGGAGAACAACAGCAGATTATTCTGTGTATCGAAAACAAGCTTCCATAGTTATTACTCCCACAATGTACAATGTACAGTCAGTCCCACGAATATGTGTAAGCTACTAGATGGGCCGGGTCGGCATTTATGGAAAGGTGAAACAAAAATAACCATTTTTCCAGACAGTGGAAAAGTGGATTTATATTTTGTTTATTCATTATTATAAATGAATAAATAAAATATATAATTAACTGGTTTAATTCAAGGCAGTTCTTCTAGCCTACTGAAAACAAACTAATTACACCCACATAAGTGTTTCTTTTAGGCAACAGTTGCACAATTTTACTTTTTGCACTGTGTGTTGGCGTGTGGTTGGACAGAAAGCCATATGAACAATTAAAAGACTGTTTCTAGGTCAGTTGTGCTATACCTTTTTCAATCCAAGGTGATTTGAGGGTGAACTGGAAAGGGTGCCACTGTATCCAGTATCTGGGCAGAGGAGTTCAACAACTGATGCCAGCTGTCCTTCTGCAGAAGCACTGCCAATATCTATCTGTGGATAAATGACTGGAGAAAAGCAGCACAGGGCTTTTGGCTGTACAGAGCACGAAGGAAAACTACAAGCCCACACAAGACCAGCACTCACCTTTGGGAACACACCATTCTCCCCTGCAATTGTGTAAAGTCTCAATTTGCAGATGCTGAATTCAGAGGAAGCAAGAAATATGTAGTTCAACCAGTCTGCACACTTCAAAGAAAAAAGCCAAAGTGGGGATGGCTGAACTTGAATTTTAAAGAGCAATATTTCCTCTTTTATCTCCTTCAAACACAGATGATTAAAGATTCAATACAGCAAGGAGACTAATGACTCCATAGGGTGTGAGGCAAACTTGGGAGAAACGACGGGAGAAGAGGCCTCTGGAGAATTCTTCACCACAGAGGAATACGCTTTAAAATATACAAATTTATTCATCTGAAAGTCTGCCGAGGCTCTGTGGCATCAGGTAGAACGTGGGAGAGAGAGGAAGCGCAAGAGAGGGAGAACTAACAAGCTCTTCTCACACCTCTTGAGTCAATCATGCTTATAATGATTTGTTTCCTGGTATGACACAGTCTGAGGTAAATTGAATGATCGAAATACACACAAATGACTCAGCACAGGTATACAACTAGTGCAAATGGAAACTACTCACCGTAACAAATGTTAACGCTGAAGCGTATAATTTGTTTCAATGATAAAATATTTTCTCCTATCAAGCAGGCAGAGACAAGTAAGCCATTCGTATGCCAATTTCCCTGAAAAGTAGCCTATAAACACTTTGGCTCTGTGGCGCTATCAAAACATTGCTGTTGACATCGCACCATTGCCTCAACCAATAGCCTGCTGGAGTGATGATGTATTTTTGTAGGCCAATGCGCAAGTTAACATGACCCTGGTTCCCTTGGCAAAAACTTGATAGGATTTTTCCAACCTGGTCTCACAGAATTCCGTGAAATGAACACGGACCCTTAACTCAAAAATCCGTGGTAGTTTCACGGAATCGCAGAAAATTCAAAAGCGATGCCTATGTAAGTCAATGACAGGCAGCATCCGTGGTCCACACACGGATTCCCAACACACATTTAATTATTTGCATTTGTATAAGTAGACATGATTTTATGAATATTTATAGCCTACTTTTATATTTCGGAACAACTAACTCCACTCCTACCCTAAACCTACCCACTCAACAATATAAAACACATAACAGGCAAAGAAATGCAGTCACAGTTATTTATTGCAAAAACGGACCAGAAACAGTAAAGAAGTATAAACTCATGTTGCATTCCAAGTCTTCTGAAGTCATACGATATCTTCATGTAGGTGATCTTAATGTTTTAATCGTTGAAATGATGATCACGCTCCACACACACACTCGCTCATATATCTCATGATTCAAATGATACAAACGTCAGCATGACACGATCGGTCACGAGACACCCGAGAGCCAATGGCATTTTACAATCAAAGCTGACGTAATGACGCAGTTGGTCACAAGACACACGACAGCCAATGCTGTCAAAGCTGACGTTACGTTTCTTCCGGCGGGAATATTTGAAATGTATTAAAATTCAGCGGATGGACTCGAAGTTACTGATCGTTTTTGGGGAATTTCTTCACGGAAATCAATCGTTTGGCCTCGGAACACTTGGAATATTTGTAGTTTCTGAATAAATTGTGCCTGCAGTATCTGCCTGTTATATCCTGTTTTTTATAATACACAAATGGGTAGGTTTAGGGAAGGGATTGAGTTAAGTGTTCAAAACGTGTCTGAATAAAAAGAAAAATAAATGTAAATAAATTATGCTGACTGAATCAAACTGACGAATATAAGGTGTTGAAACAGGGAATCCGTGTGTGGACCACGGATGCTGCCTGTCATTGACTTACATAGGCATCACTTCCGTGAACCCATCAAGGAATTTTCGGCGATTCCGTGAAACTACCACGGATTTTTGAGTTAAGGGTCCGTGTTCATTTCACGGAAATCTGTGAGATCAGGTTGGATTTTTCCTTCAGAATCCATTTTCCATTGTGACCAACAAAATTCTTTCAACAAAAAGTTTTGTAACACATTAATCATGATAATCTTCATGATAAGCAAAATACAATAGCCAGAAGTAAAAAGATAAACTAAAGATAAAGCACTTAAAGGATAAAGTACGAACTACACCATGGTATGACCTCAACATTGCCACCATTAAGCTTCTGACAACTCTTTTACTGTGCAGTTAGCTCCAGCAAGCAGCTGCACGACATGTCTTGGGCAGTGTCGCTTGAAAGATGAAGTCAGGGCAGCTTTATGGTAATGAGCTATTTTGCGGTTCGGTAAACATGGTAGCAAGGACGCCAAAGATCACAGCCTCTAGTGTCAGTCGCTAGTGTGCCTCTTGAGACCATGGGGGTGAGGTTTACCTGCACAGCTCTCACCAGCTGGCCTCCTTTACACTCGCCCCCCAAACCACTCACATTTAGGTCACAGCACAAATGTAACCCCTCTGGTTCTACTCGCTCTCCTAAGAGCTGGATTTGAATCAGTATTTCTAGCATGGGAGGCGGGCACACTAAGAAGAACTCCAAACAACACAGCCTCTAACGTCATTCGTTAGTGCGCCTCTTGAGACCATGGGAGTGAGGTTTGTCTGCACAGCACCCACTAGCTGGCCTCCTTTACACTCACCCCCCTAAACCTCATTCCCATCCGGTCGAGTTCAAGCCAAGACTGAGTTCAAAAAGGGTCGAGTCTGAGTCGCGACCAAGCCAAGACTGAGTTCAAAAAAGGTCGAGTCCGAGTCGCAACCGAGTTCAGAGAGGGTCGAGTCCGAGTCACGACCGAGTTCAGAGAGGGTTGAGTCCGAGTCACGACCGAGTTCAGAGAGGGTTGAGTCCAAGTCACGACCGAGTTCAGAGAGGGTTGAGTCCGAATCACGACCGAGTTCAGAGAGGGTCGAGTCTGAGTCAGAACCGTGTTCAGAGAGGGTTGAGTCCAAGTCACGACCGAGTTCAGAGAGGGTTGAATCCGAGTCGAGACCGAGTTCAGAGAGGGTTGAGTCCGAGTCACAACCGAGTTCAGAGAGGGTCGAGTCTGAGTCAGAACCGTGTTCAGAGAGGGTTGAGTCCGAGTCGCGACCCAGTTCAGAGAGGGTTGAGTCCGAGTCGCGACCCAGTTCAGAGAGGGTTGAGTCCGAGTCGCGACCCAGTTCAGAGAGGGTTGAGTCCGAGTCGCAACCGAGTTCAGAGAGGGTCGAGTCTGAGTCAGAACCGAGTTCAGAGAGGGTCGAGTCTGAGTCGGAACCGAGTTCAGAGAGGGTTGAGTCTGAGTCAGAACCGAGTTCAGAGAGGGTTGAGTCTGAGTCAGAACCAAGTTCAGAGAGGGTTGAGTCCGAGTCGCGACAGAGTAAAAAAGGGTCGAGTCCGAGTTGCGACCAAGTTCAGAGAGGGTTGAGTCCGAGTCAGAACCGAGTTCAGAGAGAGTTGAGTCCGAGCCGAGACTGAGTTCAAAAAGGGCAGAGTCCGAGTCGAGACCGAGTCTAGAGAGAGCCGGCACGGTCATAGATATATTTACATAGATTCCTCATTCGACCGATCCACGCAGGCAATAAAGAGTAATATATATATGATCACGCCGGGATTTACACCTTCTTTGACGGAAGTAGAATGAGCTGCTCATATTATTAATTAAACAAGGTTTGGATTTCTCTGTGTCACTTCTGTCCTACTTTGTAAATAGTAAATATATTAAAATAATAGTTGAGACACATAATGTAGCAGCAATGTGACTTTCTGGAAAACCCGATCACTAGATCACCTGGTGGACACAGCATAAAATAGAAGCGAGAGCATGTGAGCAGGCCTAAAAAGTCACTTGTAGATTTCTAAAACAAACAAACTACTAAGCATTAGCTATCAAAATGCTGAGATGTTATACATATACAGAAATTAATAGTTCTTAATCTTTGTGTTTTCGCTTCACGTGTCGATGAAAATCGGAAGTTGTTCCTTTTGCTTCGGGTAATTGATGTATCGCAGAATGTTTTCTGCATCAACCACTGTAGTCCCATTTAGCTGCTTGTTAGCAAATGCCCTATCCAAGACAAGTGAAAGATTTTTAATTTTATTTTTACTGATTACTGATGTTTTTTTAGTAGTAGAATTTAGCATGCAAATATCCTGAGCTTGTGTTAACTACAGACCTTATTTCAGGCATTTAATCAGGCAAAAAAAACAAAAAAAAAACAAAAAAAAAACGATTGGACTGGAAGTGTTAAATGCCATCTCATTTCCAGGTTTTGGCCTACAAAAATATATCATCCCTGCAGCTCTCTATCGATATAGTTGTCAAGGAGGCCCCACCCACTGGCAGGGGAAAAACTAGCTCATTAGTATTGCTATTCAGATGCTAGTGGTACAACACTTGCTTCACCTTGAATATGCTGTATCAGACACAAATACATTGATGACAGATTTTATTTTGACAGATTTTGTACCACCAGTGAAAAAAAGGAGAAATCACGCTTTTATGTTCATGCTCTAGATCACTGTACAAGCCAAAGGAAGGATGGATTTTTTTTTTTTAATTTGCCGGCCCTGCAGTTTCTGCTGCACATTCCATAGATAAATGGTCCTTGTCCTCTCCCATGTGAGAGCCATTGGGTGACAGAGTGACAAATGGAGCTGGCTCCCCTGCCCAGTGAGCAGAGATTATTGTCACTCAGTGTAGGAGACGGGATTAATGACCTGGACCCAGTGGCAAAGGCTAATCATGGGAGATTAGGCGAAGGAAATCCTGCAGGTATTCAAGGAAGAGAAGGGGGCCTCCATCAGCAGGTCTATGTGGTATTACCTGTGGTAATGGGAGGGAGCAAAAGTTCAACATGGCTTCCTTACTTAAGTCATTATCCTTTTTTTGTGATGGTAACCAGTTTAGTAAAATCTTCAGATAGCAGTAATTTTTGCTTTTTTTGCTTTATGCTATAAATCACATGACCTGATTTCCACTGTGGTGGATAAAAGGGGACATTAATGTTTTTTTGTTATCGTACAAGCTTAATGCAATCCATTGTGTGCACAAAAAAGGGAGGGAGGGTGATATTGCCCCAAGCCACCAGAGAGTTCCACCATAAAGAGGGATTTGTACATGGACCATCTCTCATCCCTTGCCAACACCTTGGGAATAGCCCTTACGAATGACCCAATTACTTGCCATTTGTTTTCATGAAAACTTTGCAGGGCACCAATACTCAGAGCATGATAAAGAACTGCGCTGAAACTGCTACATATTGAATGTGGTGGAACTTAGTTTGCTTTGTCATTCAGACCCACCTTGACCGTATTTGTGATGATAACTGTACTGCGGAAAAAAAAGTGAAAAAAATAAAATAAAAAACAACCAAGAGGCTCTAATACTACATTCCTACAGCTCAATTTGACAAACCAAAAAACAAACACTACTTGTAGTTGTCTATACAAAACCCACCCCTCCACAACCGACTGCACTTGATTTCGCATTTTGGTGCAGCTACATACTATTATCTTTCTACCAACTGATTTTAATTTTTTTTTACTGCGGGGCAGAAGGCATGCGGTGCTCGGCTGCAGACTTTCTCCCAGCAGCAGCTGTGACACCATCTTTGTATCTTAAGGTGCTGCTTAATCACCCTTGTAACTCTAACTACATCTCTCATGTTTTCAATCAGCTAGGCCCATAAATTATTGTCAGCGGTAATCACAGTCGTCCACTCAGGGCCCACTGAGGGGTCCTTGCCTATCTGCGTGCATCGATTCAGTCTTTTCTGGCACTAGACTAACACATCTGAGGGGAGCCGGGGTCTGAGCGCTCGCCAACCCAACGTACCGCTGACAGCAATGGAGAGGAAGAGGTCTCTCAGTGGAGGTGGTGTTAATGAAAAAGATTAACCTATCTGCACAGAGCTGGATGACAAAATCAGAGCTCATTACATCAAACCTGACAGGCTCGGCATGTGAAATGATTTCGGCTGTGTGAGCTGTGCTGTTCACTCCATTCCGGAGCCCTGGATCATTGTGTTGATCTCTAATTTTAAGTCGCCAAGGGTCAGTCCTTTGCAGCAAGTTGCTGGAAACTTCCCTCTAATTCGAGGGTAAAAACAAGAAAAATGGAAATATATGCATCTCTCTTCTCGTTTCTAATAAACTCATCCGGCGGCTTTGGCAGGCAGCCCAAGCACTCACAGCACAGCCTGCCTTTTTCACCACCGCACACTTTTCTTTCACTGTGAAAACTGCCAGCATGGGGTGGCACAGTCACTTCTGGCGAGGGGGTGCTGTCAGTCTCGATCAGTGAGAAGAAGCCTTCTATTTCAATTAACTCTCATCTGCCCTAGACAGTCACCATGACGGCCACATTAAGTCAAGGACTGGCATTAAGAAGCAGGTGGGAGGAGAAGGGAGGAGAGATGCCGTAACAGGCTTCAGAATCACGGACTGAAATACCTGTCATCACAGAGTTCTTCTCTAACCGAGATACCGCGTGGTTGTGGTAAACATCGCAACACCGTGCATATGCTAAATTCAGTCTTCGATGGAGGACAGAAGCAATGAGGCATGTAATCTCCTGGACGTAAGAGAGAGAAGAGAGGAATATGAGTGGATGCTGAAAAAGAGACATTTCTTCTAACGTTCTGCAAATTATGCCTGAAGCTGAATAATGACTTAAAAATGTAAAATATAACAAAATCCATAAAAATATTATGCACAACAAGCACATGAACTAAAATATTTAAAAATGATTATTAACATTGGAAAAAAATATTTTATTATTTTATTTCATTTAATGAAAAAATACTCTACTATTCTAATTCTTTTTTTAAAACATACTTTTCATGGAAACTGTGATACAAGAATTTAAGAATACTATAAAGAAAGTTAAAATAAGTTACAATATATTTTACTTTAAAATAAAATAAAAGTATTAACTGTCACTTTTGACCATGTATCCTGCTGAATAAAGTAATTAATTTATAAATTATGAGGCATATTTGCTACATGGAAACTATGGTAACATATTTTAGGGTCCAATTTTCACTGTAAAATAGTTGTTTATTAGCTTGCATATTATCAGTATATTGGCTGTTTATTAGTACTTACTTATAAAGTACATATTAATGCCTTATTCAGCCTGACCTTATTCTACATCCCTTAATAAAATGCTACAAAAACAACCTTACTAACTATTAACTGGGACTTTTATTATGATGGGATACAGTCGTCGGGCACCGGCGCTATTTCCGCTTTTCCGGTCATGAGTACGAGGTAACGCAGCTCTGTTTATCATATTAGACACATTTGAGTGTGTTGAAAATTATGTTATGACGTTACTCTGTACGTTCACTCGGCAGCTGTGACACTTGTTACACAGTGGTAAGAGTAAAGCACTTCTGCCAAATAAAACAGGAAACCGAGGCTAACACAGATATGACGCAATTGACAGGCGATCCCCTCAGACGCTATGCTCACACGTCCCGGCTCCTTGGTTAAAATAGCAATTTTCTCACAATTTACAAATTTTTGTTATTACAAATAACTCAAATGAACAAAATATAAAACACTGGCCTAGTATTTTTTACTGCAAAAATACTACATATAGTGCACCTTTAATAGTGAATATGCGTTTCTAATAAAGGTAAAGCGAAAAATGCATTTAAGCTGAATGGACAGATGTTCCTCTAAAACATATAAAAAATGACCCCTTGAGGGGACTTCTGGAGTAATCTGGATGTGTTTTTTAGGGGAGCAGTATGAGATCTTAGTAACAGGGGACAGTCTGGGGAGAGGAGGTGCTGCCTGCAAGTTGTTTATGTGAGCTCCTGAATCAGGGGGGATTCGGCGTGCTGCACCCTTGTTGGGCATGGAGCTCTCAGTGGGGAAGAGCCTGAGGTGGAGGCTGGTAAACATGGCTATCCCAACAGACACCATCGGAGCTTCACCTGGCAATGACAATGGATAACAATGGTGCTGTTGAGAGACTCTCAACAGACATAAAACATGATAAAGCCATTTTTTTTTACTTTCATTTTTTTACTTTTCAAAACATCTATGTAAAGATCACTGATATTTCCTATATAATAAGACATTAGGGGTGTGCAGTGATGTCATTTTCTGTACATTTATCTGTTGTTATGACAAAATTATTCAGATAGAGCAAGATGTGGGCTTAAACAGTATGTCAACACTTAATGAAATGCCCAATTTAGATGTAATACAGTTTATAATTGTCATATGTGACTTTCAAATGTGAGAATCATTTCATAAAATGATTGTTTCTAATTAGTCATTATGTATAGCTAAAGAAAAGCTTTAAAAAGTTCTGTTTGTTCTGAAAATATAATGTGCAGCCAACTTGAGGAGCAAGCAAATGAATAGCACAGATTTATACACTTTATTGCCAGAAGTTTCAGGACGGCCTCCCAAATCATTGAATTCAGGTGTTCACTTTATGGCCA
This sequence comes from Pseudorasbora parva, assembly GCF_024679245.1. Taxonomy (NCBI): domain Eukaryota; kingdom Metazoa; phylum Chordata; class Actinopteri; order Cypriniformes; family Gobionidae; genus Pseudorasbora; species Pseudorasbora parva. Next base: position 37,300,337 of record NC_090187.1, on the reverse strand, counting down.
CATATAAAATCAAGCACCTAGTCATGCAGATACTTCTAAAAACATTTGTGAAAGAGTCACTCTCAGGAGCTCAGTGAATTTAAGCGTGGTACCGTGATAGGTTGCCACCTGTACAATAAGTCCATTTGTGAAATTTCCTCAATACTAAATATTCCACGGTCAACTTTTATTGGTATTATAACAACGCATTTGGGAACAGCAGCATCTCAGCCCCGAAGTGGAAGACCATGTAAAATCACAGAGCGGGGACAGCGTCATGCTGAGGCACACAGTGTGCAGAAGTCGCTATCTTTCTGCAGATTCAATAGCGACAGACCTCCAAACGTTGTGTTGCCTTCAGTTTAGCTCAAGAACAGTGCATAGAGAGCTTCATGGAATGGGTTTCCATGGCCAAGCAGCTGCATCCAAGCCTAACATCACCAAGTACAATGCAAAGCATCCGATGCCGTGGTGTAAAGAACGCCGGCACTGGACTCTAGAGCAGTGGAGACCTGTTCTCTGGAGTGACAAATCACGCTTCTCTGTCTGGAAATACAATGGGCGAGTCTGGGTTTGGTGGTTGCCAGGAGAACAGTACTTGCCTGACTGCATTGTGACAAGTGTAAAGTTTGGTGGAGGGGTGATTATGGTGTTGGGTTGTGTAGGCCTTCTCGTCCAACATCAGTGTCTGACCTTCTAGAAGAAGAAGTAATAATTCCCGGAAACACACTCCTTAACCTTGTGGAAGGAAAAGCCTTTCCAAAAAAAGTTCCTTTCCTGCAAAGGGAGGGCCAACTCCATATTAAACTCTATGGATTAAGAATGGGATGTCATTAAAGTTCATGTGCATAAAAAAGGCTAGCGTCCCAAAACTTTTAGCGATATAGTGTATTTATGTTCAGAGCTCTGCCCTGATGAAGACCAATTTGGGTCGAAACATGTTGGCTCTTGTATTTTAAAATGATTTAAGCCATACCAAATAAAGGCTTTTTAATTATTTCCTCATCCTTTACTTAACTGAGTGCCTTGGACCTGCCTTTTTTGCCATTCGTCTTTTCCCTTTCCCAAGAGCACCGATTACAGACTATTTAAACTCCACCAGAGCGCCGGGTTGAATCTGTTACAGTATTATGTATCTATGTACAATATATTATGACATGTATTATTGTATATATGTACAATATATTATGATAAATGTATTATTGTGTACAATATATTATGAAGAAAAAAAATCTTTAAGCATGTAAACCTGGGGTCTGTTCTTCGAACCTTGCTTAATACATCTGAGATGATTTGACCGATCCCAGATCTTTTAATCGTCATAACTGATCTCTGGCTAATTTGGTTCAATTGAATTTGCGAATTAGATTAAAATATCTGGAATAAATTGTCTGAGATCACTGCTCGTGCCTGTGTTCCCTGAAGAGGGCAGATGCATCGATACTCAAAACCACAATCAGCAATGCAGCGATTGGCTGGCGTCAAGACAAAAAAAAAACTAAAAACGTTACAACCCCCCCCCCCCCCATTTCTGGACCTTTATAACGAAACAGCCAAATGACCAAACCAACATAAAAGTTTGATAAATTAAATGTTTACTGTTTTGATGAACATGATTCCCAATTATTTATATTTACGAATTTATAGTATTTATACACCCTTTACATTTTTATTTAAATGTTGTAATTTAATTTGTAATTTAATTTGAAGCAGATTTATTATGTAACAGTATTAATTAAAGCCACTCCTATAATATCCGTCATCACTCAAATTAATGCACGACGCAGATTAACTGCATAACGTGTGTAAACCTCCAATACAACTATAAATTAATTATTCCATCACAAATCTCTCAATCAAGTGACTGTGTCTACAGTATTATACACACCTTTTACACAACATCATAATATAATTTTTTATTTTTTTAACGTTTATATTATTATAATTATTTTAAATTATTATTGCCCCTGGTTCAGTAATGAAGTCTTGTAATAAAGTAGCAGGGGCAGAATCTAATCCTGTTTACATGAAATAAGCCTGCTCCCGAGAAGGTTTAAGCTTACGGACCTGTTGCTGTGATATAGCATGAGCGGATGAGCGTCAAAAAACCAAACAATCCGAGATCATGCCACATCGTCAATAATCGAATTCAGCTAACTGAGTTAGCGACATACGAAGAATGAACCCTTGTTGTAGGAGAGCTGCAAAACAAAGATAGGAACCTTTAAAAAAAATAGCATAATAGGGACACTTTAAAACAGACAGTTTCTACAAAATATGTATATATAAAATATGTATGCTATAGAATCTTTATTGTTACTCTCAAGTACATCCACACAATAAAATGAGATGCAATGAGCCATCTGATTTTAATTTCTTTTCATTTATGAAGGTTAGTCAAAAAGGCTTCAGAGACTCCCAATTGCCTTGTAATTTTAGATACATTATTTACAAATATTTCTTTGTCCTTGTGCTTGTTGGACTATATTTGAGACATATAACACCCCTGGAGGGAAAAGGGGATTTTTTTACAAAAGGACCCTAATGTTGTAACCCAATGCAAAGTACTTTCAACGTCTAAACAGTCAGATCTTGCCAAGCACTTTGCACAGAACCAGACAGTAAAGAAAAAAAGAAAGAATCTGTTCCAGTATGTTCCTAAACAACCTTTCTCCAACAGAACATGAGATGTTCCTCTGTAACGAATTCCTTGTGGTTGGCCGGGCTACAGAAGACCATTGTACCAGCACTGTGGCCAAAGATCTACTATCTGCCACCTGCAAAACCCATATTAAAGCAACATGTGGTCAAAAGCTCAACTTTTCATTTCACGCCATGGCTGCCTGAAGGGATGATAAATATTACACCAAAATCAGTATTCCTTTTTGATTTAAGGCTCTTTCCTCAGGCCCTCAGTGTGAATATTCCCTGAAAACAACCTTTGTGCTTGATTCCCACACACGATATAAATAATATATCTGTACTTACTTTAGGTGACAGTATGAACATACCGGTTAACGGGGAGCTTTCAGAGAAAACAAAAAGGAAGGTCATAGAGCAAAACAAAATGGTAACTTACTATAATGGGTTCTGAGGCCAGCCTTAGTGGATTACATCATTCTATTGTTGTTATGAGCGGGACACATATGATCACCGTTCATTTCCAAAGGATGTGTGTCCAAGCCAAAACACAGTCTTGTTCCATATGCATCCTGTTGGATCCATGTGTCCTTCATATCTTCTCTCATTTACTTTGTTCCCCAGCCACTGAACGTCGATCACATAGCATTCAAGGTTCAATCCATTCACTATTAGCTATTAGCAGAGAGATGGTTCTCATATCCTGCTTGGACTCTGTTGAAGGAGCAAAAGGGATGGGGGAATTATTTAGCATGGGTGAATTTAGAATGGTGAACAATGGCAAGTCTTTTGGCTTATAATGAAAGCAAAATCTGAAGATCCATCACAAATAAAATGATGACAATCTACTTCGAATTAAAGGAATATTTTGGGCTCAATACACATTAAAGGGATAGTTCACCCAAAAATTCAAATTGCCCCATGATTTACTCACCCTAAAGCCATCCTAGGTGTATATGACTTTTTTTTCTTTCAGACGAATAGAATCAGAGTTATATTAAAACATATCCTGGCTAATCCAAGTTTTATAATGGCAGTAAATGGCAGCCCAAAATTAAAGTGCATCCATCAATTATTAAATATAACCCACACGGCTCCAGAGGGATAATAAAGATTAAATAATGTGTTTTTTTTTTTTTTTTAAATATAACTCCAATTGTATTTGTCTGAAAGAAGAATGACATATACACCTATGGCATGACGGTATGAGGCTAATTTTTTATTTTGGGGTGAACTATCCCTTTAACGTGTAGTAAAACCATAATATTCCTTTAATTCCAAGTATATTCTCGTCATTTTATTTGTGAACTATCCCTTTAAGCTCAATCGACAGAATCAACACAGATTTATTTCCATGTACACAGATATCCATGTTACACTTACAATGGAAGTGAATGGGGTCAATCTACAGTTTCAAGAGTATAGCACCAACATGTAAAATATATTGTGTTAAAAGGTGCACTATGTAACTTTTCTGTCCACTAGAGGTCGCCAATTCAAAACTAAGGTGTAGTTTGATGATGGCAAGTTTGAGCGCAAAATCTTAGGACATGTGGTCTTCACCTAACAGCCGGTGGAAGAATCAAGAGCAAATAGCGGGACTTTTATTATGCCACTTCCGCTTTTCCAGTCATGAGAATAAGGTAACACAGCTCTGTTTATCATATTAGATACATTTAAGTGTGTTTAAAATGACGTTACTCTGCATTCACTTAATGGTTGCTATGACACTATGCACACTGCAATAAGAGTAAAGCCTTTCTGCAAAAAAAAAAAAAAAATAGCCATTTTCTCACGATTTACAAATAGTTGGAAACATTTGGGATATTGTAAGAACTCAACTACACAAAATATATAACACTGGCCTAGTGGTTTTGGGATATTTTACGATATTTTACTGAAAAATTCCTACATAGTGCATCTTTATGATGAACATTTTATGTAAAGTTGTCTAAATATGGAATTTGATTTAGTCGCCATGACAATACAACTAAAACTGTAAACGCACACACAATCTTAACAGCATTTTTTTAATGTAAATATAAAATGTTTCCTTAGTAAGTGCCTCACTATAACAAGTGTGGTTATTGTTAACGAAAAGTAAAAAGTAAAAAAATAAAAAATAATGTTAACTGAAATAAAATATAAATATCAAATGAAAAACTTAAAATTTAAAAACCCAGTTTTATTTCAATTAGTTGCCAATGCAACATTTTTGTTTTATCACTTAAAAGTATATTCAATCTGAATATCTGAATATATATTTTATATATTATATATAATATATTCAATTTATTAAAAAACTAATACAATTGTTTAAACTAAAATTAAAATGATGACTGAAAATAAAATAAACATTTCAAAATAATATAAATAACACTGAGCTTTACATATTAGTTCAATAAAATGCTTTCATTTATTCCTGTTCCAAACCTATAAGACTTTCTGTCTTCTGCTGAACACAAAGGATATTTTATTAATATTATTATTATAAAGATGATATATACATGAGTTTAGTGAGATAGAAAAGTTGACTAGAACAAGAAAGGACACAAATGAAGAGAGAATCCCTACATCAGAAACACGATGAAAGGCAGAAAAGAGGACACACTAGAGGACAGCGGGGCAGACGTGGTAGAGGGCACCAGTCTCCTTTACTGCGCGATCACATTACGGCATACAGGGGATGAGTAGCCCTTCAGGTGAGCGCGGTTGTCAACAGAGACAAACTGCAGCTCTTGGGACTGCCCCAGATCTGACAAATTATCCCCCTACATCAGTCACCTCATTTGATTCTACGAGGCAGCCTGCGCCCTGCTCAGGGTCACACCAAGCAGCAACCACAAGCTGTTCATCTCCAGACTCCAGGTGTCCATTAATGATGTTCTCCTTGATGCCACTCTCAAGCACTATACAGTGAAGTGTAATGCCTCACCCTGCTAATTACGAGCGAGAGGACAGGAAGTGTGAAATTCACTAATGCTCCGCTAAATGTCAAACTGCAAACTGCTGACTCTCTATTTGTTGTCGAGGCGTCTCATTTCGCTCGAGAACTGGTGTTGGCTTAATGCAAATGTTGCGGGAAAGTAAGTGTAGGAACGTCTTTGAAGTCCAGGGCTGTAGGGAGGGTTGACAAGGACAGGAAGATGGAGGCGGAGTGAAGGGGAAACTGCTGAAAAAGCTCCACCCCTATTAGCATATCAGACTCATTAGCATCCCACAGGCAAAGACCCCTGGGAGAGAATGAAGCCATCTTTCTGTGAAATCTTATCCTCCCGATCTAAGCGCACTCTCCATATCCTTCCCTTCAGCTGCGCAAAGTAGGACGACCTGTAGCACACTTCAGAGCAAAGCTCCCCGCGTTTTGCATGAGTAACTGCCCCCCTTTCCATTAAGCTGTTAAGCCACACAGTCAATTATCCTGGCTCAGGGAGGCAGCGGTTCATCCAGAGCCGGAGAAAACGATATGCTTTGGTGGACGGGCAATGAGAGGGGAGGGTGCCATGAAACTGTGAACTCAAGCCAAGCGATTTCTCACGAGGAGAAGGTAAGGCAATTAGATGCTTCATTGCTTCATTCTCTGGTGTTACATAAAATCTAAGGAGGATAAAAATGAAAGGCCATAATAGGGACATTTTGAACTATTATCACTTGGCTGTCAGATTTAGTGCCACAGCATAGGAGCGCAGTTCCCCTTATAGGTCCTGGGTCTGGCCCCTTGCTAAGTAAGACATCAAGGGAATAGTTCACGCAAAAAGCGGTATACTGACCCACGCGTCATTCCAAAAATTCCGTTATTCCATGGAACACAAAAACTGACTATTACATGCAACAAAATAATAAACAAGGGTTGTCAAGCACCAAAAAATGCAACTTGTGTTATTATTGTTCACAAAATCTAAATTTAAAAATAAATGCGAAAAACCGAAACTAAACTAAAATACATGACTCAAAGACTTAATAACTTTATAAAACTGCCCACAAATTTGTTTTAGTTTTTGATAAATGGTATAATATAATGCTTGAAGCCTTTACAAACCACCGACTTTAAAACATAAAAATAGACTGCAGTGAGAAATTTTACCTTTTTAAAAAATAAAATAAAAATGATACCAGTTAGTGCAATAACTTTGGCAGCCTTACTGAAACCAAAATAAAAACCAAATAAATGAAAACTAGAAAACCTTGGGGAAAAAACCCTAAAATACATACATATATATATATATATATATATATATATATATATATATATATATATATATATATATATATATATATATATATATATATATATATATATATATATATATATATATATATATATATATAAAATAGTAAAATTCCATCAAATTGAATGAATAATGCACATTTTCAAATTGAATGAATAATATATATTAAATGATTAATGATTGTTCAATTATTCAATTAAAATACGTAAGGATTATTCCATTCAATTTGATGGAATTTTACTATTAATTGAAAAGCATAAATCTTAAAAAAGGCCTAAGAGTGTAACAGTGAAAATGTACAAAACTGAAAAAAGCTTGAGAGCCTTAATAGAAAAAACCCCCAACACGTTTCAAATAGAATTTGAAACTAAATTAAAACAATACACCAAGTCTTCTAAAGTGATACAATATTTTGACAGAAAACCAAATAATCATTATGCACAGTAATTATTGCCACTTTTGCATATTCAAACCTGGCATATGGCATCTTTCGCAATATATGTAAGAGCCAATGACATTTGGCATCACTGCCATCAAATGTGAATTTATGCACATTGTTTGCTATCTTATGGCTTTAGAAGACATATAAATATTAAGGAATAGGTTATAGGTTGAAATCTAGTGCGAACATGGGGGATACAAATAACAACATTTAAAACAAAAATTGTTTAACATGTAATGCTCACTTAGTGTGGCATAGAGAAAATGGATTCCCATTCAGCTCTTGCTGTTAAACAACCTGTGGTGCACATCTGGACAGGAAGAGGTTTTTTATGATTATTTAACAACAGGCGGAAGCTGTCCATCTCTGTGGAAAAGACTCAAGAGCACAAAGCCACAAATGGCCTTTTTTTCATGTGGCGACTGTGAAAAACACCACTCACATCTAAAACATTTCCATTTTCCCTTTTTCTGCAGACATCTATGCCACTCAAAGCCGCTGTTTCCCTGGGCTATGATGACCAGCCGCTACTGGTCCCATTCTTACAAAACACCCTTTCTTCACCCTATACCATTAGCATATGCCATCCACATGGCTGGCAGGGAACAAAAAAAAACCCAGTGTAGTCAACTCGTGCTTTTGTTTGAAGCTGCTTCAAAAGGAATGAGTGAGGATTTAGAGTACAATGTGGAAGCAAACCATTTAACACGCTTCCCCTTGAGAACAGAATAGAAGAGGGGGGAAACGTTGTAGCCCGAAAATCTCCTAACCCCTATGTGCAAAAGAGACCTTCAGAGTAAATAGATTTACTAGAGTGTGCCGGCTCATGATTATGTGAGTGTGTATCCTTTGGAAGTTCGGGGTAGCATGCAAACACCATATGAAAAGAAGGTTATTTTCCATTTCTCAAATAAACGTACCACAGATTTCACTGTAATTTCACAATCTTCAAATCCCACTCAGCCTAATGCAAAAATTGGCTGTGGGTTCTTAAAAGGCAGCTATGTTTTCCCAGGATGTCACAGATAGCCCGGCGCACAGATAACCAGCCTAGAGCAGAGCTGAAGAGAAATCAAGAAAGATTTGAGAGATTAAACATGAACCTAAAGAAGAAGAAAAAACATAATCATGAGGGAAAGAGTCATTAAATCGTAACCTTTTGAGCGCATAACTACAATGCTGATGTATAATAATGAGAGCGGCTAAAGGTGGGCGTTTAAATGAGTGAGCGCTGTCTAAATCAATAGAGTCTCATCTTAATCAATAGGTCTTCAGAAGCAGGAGCGCTGTGAAGATGAGATCACAGCTGTAAACAGTTGCATCCCTGTGTGGAGAGAAGCTGCTTGAAGTCAAGATCTGGACATGACCCTGCAGAGGTCCGTACACTGGGGGCTTATGTCACATGTGTTAACGTCAGCTTAGCTTACGATAAGATCATCTCAGGCTACAAGCTCCTCGGTATAACTAGAACTACATGTGACTCGCAGCTTCGCGCCAAGCAAAGGGCAGCCATGCACATGTTTCGAAGGGGAAGAGAGTCGAATACATTTACACCTTGAGCAGACTGAGAGAGAAATAGTAAGTGAATTGGAAGGAGATTTGTTACGGTTTGCCAATTTTGAGCAAAAATCATAAATGTGTATGGTACAGGATCATTTTGAAAAATCCCTTCAGGTTACTCTTTTCAACTGAGAGAATGACTTTCTATAATCGTAAATACACAGTTTTACTGCTGTAGAAGGATTGTTTTTACTAGGGGAGAATGGGGATGGTTGTAACTCGGGAGTTTTAACACCTTTCAATTCAGCGTGCACTTTTTCAGCGTACATTTCATTCAAGGTACGGAATGAAATCACTATTTATACTTGACCATTCTGTGTACAAATATAAACCATTCAGTGTAGAAACTTCTGGGAAATTAAATGACAGATCTGATTTTTTCCCCTGATTTTCTGACATTTATTCAAACTTTTGTCTGAACAGAAAGAGAAGGATGTAACGATATTTTCTCCATTCAGTTCTGCAAGACAAAGATTTTTTTTTACACCTTTTTCAATGAATAAATATAAACATTTAATTACATAAATAAAAATCTTAAGTAGTAAACAGATGTAAAAGTTGGGGAAAGGATTAGTGGGGGTCAGTATGAAAACAGTACATGAAAAAGGACAGTTTATTAAAGGGTTAATTCACCCCAAAATGTCAATTTTGTCACTAATTACGTTTAGGGTAGTGGGGTGGGGGGTTTGTCTGTATAATACGCCATAAAGTGCATATCATATGCACGCCAAAATGAGTTTTGGCGTATACATTCCACGACACTGCACACCCGTACTATTTATAGGCATTTTTCATGAGATCCGGCTAGCTATATAAGTCGTTTATTATTTTATGTTTATTTTTGTTTATAATATGTTTATAATGTTTTTTGCCGCACACAAAAACTATTCTCGTCGCTTCATTAAATGATTGTAGAGCCACTTTAGTGAGATGGACTTTTAACAATGTCTTTAGTGCTTTTATGGGTATTGAGAATGGAAATTACATTGTGGCCAATGGAGGCCTTTCTGAGCCATCGGATTTCAACAAAAAAATCTTCCATTTGTGTTCCTGAAGATGAACGGAGGTCTTACGGGTGTTGAATGACAAATTAAAATTTTTGGATGAACTAACTATACCATTGTATATAACTACCTGATATACAATGTGTTAAATGTTCTGTATTCCTCTAATCAAGTTCATTTTAATTTAAATTTATGAATTAGTGTACTCAAATATTTGAAGTTAAGAGTAATTAAAATGTAGGCGTACAACATAAAATCAGCAAGTTCTGCTTACTTAAACTTCATATTTCTTAACTTAAACAAATTGACATAACTGATTGCCTTGGGTTATAACCTGGTATTATTATTTTGTGTTTTTTATAACAAAAAAAGTTATATATTTGGGCAAATGTAAAGACTCCTTTACACCAAAATTAAAACAACAAGCCTCAGTCTGCAGGAAATGCAAATTCACAACTGTACAGTAGAGGACACAACTCTAACAAACCTTTAAGCTGTGCTGCTTTTCTGAAAGAAGAATAGGACACAAGAATTTAACACTTGCTTCCCCAATAAAAACAAAAATCTAAAGTATTTTGCTGAGTTTACTGATTCATTGGAGGTCAAACATTGGTTATTAAAGTGAGACTATAAAAATGTTTTATTTAACATATTTCATTATTGGAGGTTTGCATAGTATTCTGATTTTGCATTTGACTGATTTTATTGTTTTTGAGGAATACTGAATCTTTTTGTGAGATTGCTAAATGCATGCTCACATTGAGTCTAGAACTACAAAAAAGTAACTCAGATATTTTGTAGTACATTTTACAAGTAATGCATTACTTTACTAGTTACTTGAAAAAGTAATCTGATTATGTAACAAGTTACTTGTAATACGTTACCCCTAACACTATCAACGATATACTATATATTATCACAATTTTATATTTCAATATCCTATATCGTTATATATATATATATATAATTTAGAAATATATTGTAGAAGTGTTACAACTGTCAATTGGTCTCCACCACTGCTGTTATTATAATTTCATACCGAAATCTTCTCAAAAGCACAAGAGAGCGTTTGCAAGATGCCTCAGAAACGCTATTAGGTATCAGGCCTTTTTCAAAAGACGCTCTAATCAATCAGACTGGGTTTGCCCTTCTGGAAAGACAAGCCCAGTTTCCCTGCACTCATCCGTCACAGACAGCCTCTGCTTGTCTACTTGGCTCTTTTCACACCATTTCTCTTACTCCTCCACTACATGATGACTTATTATGTTTTCCACAGGCTCGATTTCCCCCTTCTCGTTGTTTTCACTTTCCCTCTTCTTGATGGAGAGTAACGATAGCTTTCTCTCTGATTTTTCCATCTCAATAGCGGGAGAACGAACTCCAAATGTCTGGCATAGACTCAGCCAGCAGAGAAACCTCGAGAGCTCGGCGCACAGAGGGCGTTTAATCCTAATTTCTCCCTCCAATAGGCCTCTTCCGTAATATTCATCCTGACAGAAAAACATCTGCCCCATCAAAACACCTCTAGAGATGGAGGAATCAGTTACATTCAAGGGTGTTTTTGTTGAAGCTAACAGTGGGTGAGGAAAGGCACTTCTCAGTGGTTTCACACACAATTATCCATCCAAAAACTGTGAGGCACGCTTGAGCAAAGATAGCGACTGCCGCCTAAGATGTGCAAGAAGAACAGAGGTAATATTACAATGATGGTGAGAAGATTCTTTACTACTGAGAGCTGAAGAGCATAACAAGACATTTTTTAAAAAGCAAACAGTAGAAACCACAGAGTTCACGGCGTTTCCATGGAGAATCAGATTTCAAGTCTGTATCGCGTGGCTGATGTATATGACCTAAATTAATCTCGTTCTGATCCGTACTGGGATATGCAGAGAAACCAGAGTGCATAAAAAACGCATTTTGGTAATTTCTCTGAATGTGATGCATGGTAAAAATAATAAATAACAAAACAGTTATGAGAAGGGACTAGTGAAAATACTAGTAATGTATTAACAAAAAGTTACCTTATGCTCTATGGGGCAAAAGTCAAGCTCTGCTATGGATGGTAGACAAACAAAGCCTGCTCAGGAGTGCTCAATCTTGTTCCTAGAGATCTACTTGTACAGTTTCGATCCCACCCTAATCAAACATTCATTAATTAAAACAAATTTACAGGCAGGCATGTTAGTGCAGGCTGAATGAAGGTAGATCTCAATATCAACTGAGTTACCCTGCATAGTTACAATGTACACACAACTAAATATTTGAGCGTTGCACCATTAAATATAACTATACAACTAAATACTTGAGGAATTCTACAACCAAATAATTAACATAAATTGATTTATAATGATAATATAAAAAATCATTATTAAATGATTAAATAAAAATAATTCAACAAAAATTTCAAAGATTTCAGTTATTGCCTTTAGAATATTCCTATTACTTTGTATTTTTTAATTGTTATTATTGCATACTATAAACTCTATTATAAAGCATATAGATACCTTTTTATATTAAAACTTTTAGAAATAATACTTTAAAGGGTTAGTTCACCCAAAAATGAAAATTATCTCATTAATTACTTACCCTAATGTCGTTCAACAGCCATAAGACCTCAGTTAACACAACATTTACACAAATGAAGATATTTTTGTTGAAATCCGATGGCTCAGAAAGGCCTTCATTGACACCAATGTCATTTCCTCTCTCAAGACCCATAAAAGACACTAAAGACATCTAAAGACATTAGGGTAAGAAATTATTGACAGAATTTTCATTTTTGGGTGAACTAACCCTTTAAAGGAAATGAAAGTGAATGCACACTATACTGTCCATGTCCAGAAAGGTAATAAAAACATCATCATTGATATTTGATTCAAACGGTTATGAATCAGTGTATTGATTCATGATTCGGATCGACAATGTCACGTGATTTCAGCAGTTTGGCACGCGATCAGAATCATGAATCAATACGCTCATTCACAACCATTTGAATCTCTATTTGAGAATTGAAAACAAACCAGGAAGACAATGCTGAATAAAGTCGTAGTTTTTGTTATTTTTGGACCAAAATGTATTTCTGATGCTTCAAGAGATTCTAATTAACCAACTGATGTCTCATATGGACTACTTTGATGATGTTTTTATTACCTTTCTGGACATGGACATTATAGTGTGCATACACTTTCATTGGAGGAACAGAAAAGCTCTCGGACTAAATATAAAATATCTTAAACTGTGTCTGAAGATGAACGGAGGTCTTACAGGTGTGCAACAACATTAGGGTGAGTCATTAATGACATAAATTTCATTTTTGGGTGAACTAACTCTTTAATACTTCCTATTTCAAATAATTGCTTATAAAATATTGCTTACAAAAATTAAATGCAGCCTTCTTGAGCATAGGTACCACATAATAGTAAAGCCAAATACAATTGTAATTGCCTTTAGATACCTTACTTAAATCTTTCTTATTTAAATAATTATTTACATTAAATATGCTAACTTTTATTTTACGATTATATACACTGACAAGCCAAAACATTATGACCTGTCACAGATGAAGCGAATATCATTGATCATTTCCTAACAAGTCCAGATATTAAGGTCTGGGTGGAATAGATGGGATAGATGGTAAGCAAAAAATGTATTATCCTAACAAAGGTGTTGAATGCAGGAATGAATAAACAACTGAGCGGCTTTGACAAGGGTCAAATTGATATGGCAAGGTGACTAGATATCTCTGAATCATCGCTGCATGAAGGCAATGAAGAGTATCCCGCCTGGTCCCTTCGTTGATCTGCTTTGGCACCAGTCACACAAAATTTTAATGATTATTATAGAAGAAATGTGTCGAAGCACACAGTGCTTCGCAGTCTGCTTGTGTAGTGTAGCTGCAAACCAATCAGATCGCCCATGATGACCCCTGTCCACCATTGAAAGCGCCTACAATGGACATGGGAGCGTCGGAACTGGACCTTGGAGCAGTGGAAGAAGGTTGTGGAAGGCCATGTATGTGTGCACCGTTGACCTGGGGAAGTGATGGCACCAGGATGCACTGTGGGACAACGACGACAAGCCGGTGGATGGAATGTGATGCTCTGGGCAATGTTCTGCTGGGAAGCCCTGGGTCCAGCCATTCATGGGGACATGTCACCTATCTAAACATTGTTGTAGGCCAGGTACACCCCTTCATAACAATTTTGTTCCCTGGTGGAAGTGTCCTCTTCCAGCAGAATAAGGCACCAGTGCACCCATTGTTCAGGTTTGAGCAACAGTCAAACAATAAAAAATATAGAAATGTATAACTTTATGAACTATAATCACTGGCTTTCGGTAATGGCCTATGTGAGTTGAGTTCCAGCCAAAGTGTTAAGCCTGATCCAACGCATGATGTATTGACGAACGCAGAGGATAGCGCAAAACAAATCTCAGAATGGAACTAGACTCACGTACGGCCGTAACCGGAATCCACTCCCATTATAAAGAGCCAGGATGTGTTTTATATAACTCTGATTGTGTTTGGCAAACAGAAGAAAGTCAAACAACAAGGATTGGGAAAATTGAGACAATGGGGACAATGGGGTAATTTTTGGGGCGAACTAACCCTTTAATTCACCCAAAAGTAATCAAGGGCTTAGGGCATTCTGTTTCAACACACTGCAACGCTACATAAACAAGGAAGTACATCTGAGGAAATGAGACGGAGGGAATTTACAAGGGAAAAACATTAAAAAGTTGACTTAAATGCAACTATTTACAAATGAACTACTTACTGTCTTATTCTGTGAGCTTTGCATCCCAATTTAAGCACGACCTTATGAACAGATGCTGCATGCGGCCCCTTTCAGGAACAGGTTTAAGTCTCGTGGACTAGCTTGTACATATACTGTAGGTTTGTCTTGAATGCCGACTATAAAATTACAATGTCTCAGGATCTTTAGATGTTACCTCACTTACGCAATGCGATGAAACCATATCAGATACAGACACCAAAAAGACTTTTACCATGGAAGTTTCTGCGTTGCTGCCCACAGGCTTATCCCCAGTCAGTATCAGAATGTTAATACCCACAGCAGAAAGTCAAATGTAAAGCAACATAGAGAATAGCACATATGAGAAAAAGCAGCACAAAGGAACCGACTAACAGAAGGACCAACAAGCGTCTCTCTAGGAAGGCCCTGCAGGTTTGTCAGGCCCAGGAAAACAAGGGTAACATGAAGGTCGTTTAAAGAGCGCCAGGCTGTGTGGTGCTGGAGGGGAGCTGGGGGAGAGTGTGCGGGGAGCCTGGCTGTGAATGTGTGACGCTGGGGCTGGTGCTCGGGCACTCTCCCTGGTGCTCCTCATCAATCTCTCCCCGTCCGTAGAGAGCCTCTCCTGACCCACATAGCAGCCCTACAGCAGGGAGGCCCTTTTTTTCTATTATTGATACCTCTGCATCACACAAACCCAACGTACCTCCAGCACCACAGCAGAGGAATCTCAAAGGTCAGAGAACCCCATGCAGACCAATTGGCCATGTGACCTACGAGAATCAGATGGAAACATCACAAGTCATATATGCACATTGTCTACTCAAAGAGAAGTATCCCTTTACTCTTTCCCTGCCATTGACGAGTTCTCATCTTTTATGAGAAAGCGTTTCCCCGCCAAAGACGGGGAAAAAAACTGAGTTTTCACTGTTATAAGGTGCGCTATAATGCATCTTCTGACAGAGTATACTAGTTTACACAAGTGATTACATATGCTATCACTTGTTTCTGCATCTTCTTTAGCTGTTTTGATCAGGAGATTCAGTATACTGAAACAGCTAAAGAAAATGCAGAAACAAGTGATAGCATATGTAATCACATAAGTAAAATAATGTGATCATCTACATTAAACAGCATATGAATCAAAACTGATAAAAATAAAAAGAAATTATACTTGATCTACTCCATCTGTGTTTTGATCATCATTCTGATTATGATCCAGGTGTAGTCTTTGACAAAAACGCAACTTTCTCAGCTTTTTGCTCAAAATGTTTATTTATTTTTTATTAACATTTTTCCATATTCAAGTGTTGATAATAAAAGAATGCATGAAATCAGGGGTTTTTATTTGTTTGTTGAAAAGCAGAGGGTCTGTTGTTTCTTGTGATATATTGCATATTCAGATTTTCATTCAACAAATTATTATGGGGGCCATGACATTTTTGTGAAAATTATCAAAACCGCTGGCAGGGAAAGAGTTATATGGAAATTCGTTTTGTACAATGGATTGTTGGATGTGATGGATTGTTTAGTGATTGTTTAGTTACACCATGAGATGCTTTTTTGTTTGTCCATATAATACAGTCAGTGGTCACAAAAAATATTTGGTTACCAACAGTTTTCAAAATACCTGATGGCACCATTAACCAAAGATTACATTTCTGTGAATGTAACACATTATATTAGCTTTAAAATATTTTAATTTCTTCATCATGGGCACTCCTGTAGGCTCTAAAGGTGTGCTCCAAAAGTGATGCTACTTCAAAAATTGAGTCTGCAATGCTCAGAACAGCCCGTTTGTTTTTAAAAGATAGATAGTTGTATATGTTTTCTCTCACCAGCCATTCAATCTGACATATTAAGAGAGAAAAAAAGCATGCCGTTTTCGCCAAGGTAGCAAATTAACCCAGCCTCTCGAGAACGCTCGATTTCCTTGGTAACGCCATGCAGTTGCGACTCTGCTCTGTTGCCATGCATATGAGGTCCTAATCTCACCTTTCCCTCAGATCTTGTTAAATAAATTGACTGTAAAACTAGACCAGTTGCTAAATGTTTTCCAAAGAGAAATGAGGGGAGAAGAAAAAAGGTCTTTTGCGCCTAAAAGAATTCCCTCACATTTCCACAGATGAGGCAAAACAAACAAAGTTCTATGAGCCAGACGGATGGTGTGGCACAAGTACAATAAACTGCAAATTCCTGGTTCCTTCAGCATCACTCATTCGTCTGTGGCTAACACCACAATGACACAAGGCCATGAGGGTGCACCAAGGACACAGAACTCACCAGCCCAGTCCTTAACTTCTGCCCACGACAGGGATTCAGAAGAACAAACACTCAAAGAGGAAGAGCTCCTTGCTCTGCTGATGTTGCTGTGAGACATGCCTAAGGTGTAGAATCAGCTGGCTGGCTCTCTCAACAAAGCCCTGCTTTAGTAAACAAGCGTCTCCTTGCTGACAAGACATTCACATGTGCACTCCTCCAAGCATGTTAAAAGTGTTTTTTACAAAAGCATTTACATACAGAGAGAGAACAAAACACGGTGGCTGGTTTTATTGCCGTACAGGAAGACAATGGCACCTTGAAAGCTTGTGCTAATCTTCCATTCTGACATGAACCAAGAGATGGAGTTAGGAGCTTTGGTTTGAAAACAATTGGGTATTTGTTCTCTGCTTATGTTTCAAAATTTAGGATATGGTTTTAGGAGATAAACAGCACTCTAAGCAATCTAAGACTCAGACGACGCAAAAAAACAAATGGAGTTTGAATGTCAAACTATTGCAAAGCTCTGCAGCTGGAATGCAATTCTGGCTTTGCGTGGAGAAAAACACAGCTTATCTCATTGTAGCTATCACAACCATTACTGCGAGCAGCCTGGCAGGGTTGGTGACAGCCCATGGCTAAAGTGTTTGGCTGATTTTGTTCCTCTTAACTACCTCATCACTTGCACAAACACCTTGTTTAAAACATAGGGTAAAATGTTGCACGCTTGCTCTGTGAATAGCAGTCTTTATCAGAAGTGCAGCAGCTGTGAATACATTAGCATACGTGCTGTGAGTCAGAATAAGCCACCTTTGTTGAAGTGTTAAACCACTTATGCAATTTTACAGCCAACTAACTGTGCTCTCGTTCCAAAATTTGGTTGCAGTTCATTATGAATAATCATAAGATTGAGATCGAGGGATCGTGGAGTGATACGAGGTCAGTTGCATTTCACAGAGCTGGAGATTCCTGCCCTCGCTTTTGTTTCGCTTTAGGCCAGAAAATATTTTCTGTAGTGCAGATGGCTTTGCTTCTATTGATATTCGAAATTCCATACATTTTGTAAAACTAATCAGCCTCACGAGGGCTTAATAAAATAACATTTGTTGAATTTCAATATGATGAATTACAACGCCATCTATGATGCTCACAATATGGGTATACTAAAATCTTAGTAGCTTAGATCCAACATTGGAGATTACTTCTAATAAAAGATCTGAAGATGCTTGATTCTCAAAAAAAAAAAAAAAAAATCATAAATAATATAATACACACAGTAACATAAACCCAGTTATTTCTTATTAATAATAACATAGAAATAAAATAAAATAAATTAAAATAAATATCAGTTCAATATAAACAGACATAAAGCTTCAATATACAGTAAGCCTCTTTCCAGTCCTTATGTACGAAATAATAATAATAATAATAATACAGAAATACAGTATAATTCAAATAAATGAAATAAAATTCCCTTCATTAGAAAACTTCAGTTTATGGCTCTTTACAGTCTTGCTGTTCATAATGCACTAGGCTCTATTTTAGTATCAAGTTCCTCATTTTTTGTCTATTAAATGTTTTTTCCCTTGTGAAAATTAGGAACAGATGTGTGATTACTACTATATTACTAAGGTGAACTGTTGAAACCCGAATAATCTTCAACTACATAATATTAGCCCAATTACTTAAGACCATAAATGTGGATCATTTACGCAGAATACTTCCGTTTAAGCAAACTCATGGAAAAGCCATCCACCATTACTCCGATTAGGCCCAATGCATTTCTAGTTTTTATCTTTTTAAGTTCAGAAGGGTTTGAATTGAACTCTTAATGCTCATTAAATGGTTTAAGCATATATACAGTGTGTGTGTGTATAAATATATATATATATATATATATATATATATATATATATATATATATATATATATATATATATATATATATACATATATATATATGTAATTTAAAAAAACAGCACATTCACATGCATGCTGCGGGCACTTTTGAGACTGTGAATGACTATACTACTATGTGACATGTCAAACCACAAGTTTATCACTATGCCTTGGTCAAAGTCAACCTGTGAATACTGGGTTTCAATGCGATTCTAGATGTAGGTGAAATGTTTGTAACTGAGGAAGGCAGTGTGACTAAGACACTTTGGGGTCTGTAGATTTTTCCCTTTAGTGAACTTACATCACCCACTATCCTTTACTACATAAAGCATCAACAATCACCCACTATCCTCAAAGTTACTGTTTCTCTGATGAATACATCTGCATTTGTTATAGCTGTCAGGATGTTCTTCTTTATGTCTTTCTTCATGGAAAATTAGAAAATGATTTTGGAAGAATATCTTGGTGACTTGTATATGTTTACACCTCCCAGACAGCAAATAGTGTCGGGCCCAGATCCGGCCCACATCTGGTATGAGTTGAATCCACATGTCTCCACTAAGATGCATTTTGGACGATCGGATCACAAGTAGACAACGCTAAATACAGGTGTAAACGGGGTCAACAACGTTATGAGCTAGTCCACTTTCAACCACATCCAGAGATATAGAATTACCATTGATTAAGATTAATAAATGCTGTAGGAGTATTGTCCATTGTTAGTTCATATATATATATATATATATATATATATATATATATATATATATATATATATATATATATATATATATATATATATATATATATATATATATATATATATACACTAATGGTAACAAATGAAACCATATTATAAGGTGTTTTCTTCAAATCTTCTGAAACCAAACAATAGGTTTGTGACAAACAGACTGAAATTTCAGTCATTGCACACATAAAATCATGACATCCCTAATTTGGAGCGTTCATGAAAAAAAAAGTTGAACAAATCATTCTATTGAGTTGGTATCTTTCAATGAATTGGTTTATCCAGCTCATAAAACTAAGATTAGTTTCCATAATAATTTTTGAGAACTCAATTACTTAATGATCTAGTCAATGGAGGTTAGGATTACTATGAGAACAAATTTTAGCTTAAGAAGTGAATAGACCACTTTTAAGATACTTTTATGGTGCTTGCTTTTGCATAATTTTTGGAGCTCAACACCCACAATATTCTTTATTATTTTCCACATAAGAAAGTCAGCCATACAGATTTAGAACACAATGAGGAGGATAATATATGAGAGCAAGTCATTCATTTTTGGGTGAACAATTTCTTTAAAAGAAAGGTCATTTGGGTCAGTGAGATTACATCATCATGATCACCCACTCTTAAAGATGACCTCACCCCACTCACACTAGCTGCCCAGGTCAATGAATCAATTACCATATATCAAGGCAACAACACACTGACACGACACAAGAGGCAAAAAACTAATGAATTAATGAAAGCATCCTCTGATCTGAGAAAGCATCCTCCACAGCTGCAAACAAATAAGGATGCAGGTCAAAGGTTAAGATGATCGAGTAAACCAAAAAACACACATAGAATAACTTAATTGTTGTCTGCTCCTCATAAGATGAACGCTTCAAATTGTCTGGATTCCAAGCGGTATACCTCTTAAGCACAGTCAAGAGTCTTGAGGTCTGAAGGGGGCTCCTGAGAGCCTGTGTCAGCTGCTGGATGCAGACATGAACAGATGACTCAAAGCCCCCAGACACAGCCAGCCAAGCCTGAGGTCTCAGACAGAACAACCACACATCCTCCCTAAGAAAAACCTGTACACACACACACACTTTTGTGCAAACAAGGCTGGACAAATACGCATGCACATGTATGCATGCACACACACACACACACACACACACACACACACACACACACACACACACACACACACACACACACACACACACACACACACACAAGCAATAACCCTTTGCCATTTTTCTGGTCTTTGTATGTCTGGTTCTGCCTTTATAAACATGACACACAAAGCACCTCTATACATGTGGATTTCACATTGTGCAAAGCTGCTGAATTCAAATGCATTTCTTCCATTCTCCTGACAATCTCCATTTTCTAACAGCAGCTATTGATCTACACTTCACATCTGCACAAAAGATCAGTATAGAAAGATTAAGACATTTTTGTTCACTTTCTGAAGAACCCATTTATGCAAAAAAGGCTATTTGCACTAATAAGGCGAACTACACACGTTTTGGTCCTCATGTTGTCTTCATTAGTAAGGACAGGTTTGGGACAGAGACATACAGAGGCCCCTAACATGTGACAGGAGTGTGAAATGAGACGAGCACTGCGGGCCTGTTAGGTGTGAGGAACACAAAGCTGTCGAGCCCATTTAAGAGGAACAATTCTCCTGTTACAGAATTAGTTTGAATTATTTACTTCTCTACAGATACATACGTAGGCTACATATATATTGGGGTCACTAAAATGTAATAAAAATAAATCTTTATAAAAAAAAAATACTTGTATTCAGCAAGGATACACTAAATTGATCAAACATGACAGACTTTTACATTGTTACAAAAAAATCTACTTCAAACTAATGCTGTTCTTTTGAACTTTTTATTTTATTAAAGACTCCATCATATTCTCCACAAAAATATTAAGCAGCAAAACGGATTTCAACACTGATAATAAAAAGAAATATTTCTTGAGCAGGAAATCAGCACATTAGATTGAAAATTAGAAAATCTTTCCAACCCCAAACTGTTTATAAAGAATATTATATGTCAAACTGTTATGAATTCAGGTGGTAAAATTAATTTACTACCTTATTATATCTTAGGGTAAAATTTCAAATGGACATCAGTATTTGGTATGTCCAATTTTCACCAGCAGTCCTAAATATTGATTTATTTCACATTATAATGTTTCTTTGTTTACATTTTTCATAATCCTACACCTTTTCAGGATTAAATTAGAATTCAGATTTTCAGAACCTGATGAGTTCCATTAATGTAAGCTAATAGTGTTGGGGAAAGTTACTTTGAAATGTTCTGGGTTACAGTATTGTATTACTCCCCAAAAAGTAACTATTTGTGTTACTTAGTTACATTTTATGGAAAGTAATGTGTTGAGAATAAGCCTCAGGCTGAAGGAAATGTAAATTCATGTCTGTACAGTAGAGGGCAGTTCTCAAACAAACCTTTCAGCTGTGCTGCCATTCTGGATGGGGGGGGGGGGGGGGGTAGGATGCAGGAAAGTTCAATACTCTTTACGTTAGCAGTAAAAACTAAAAGTGAACCCAACTGTGACGTTAAACTAAAGTCATGTTTTGCTCATTCATATGATTGGAGGTTAGTGACAAA
Organism: Pseudorasbora parva; assembly: GCF_024679245.1. Taxonomy (NCBI): domain Eukaryota; kingdom Metazoa; phylum Chordata; class Actinopteri; order Cypriniformes; family Gobionidae; genus Pseudorasbora; species Pseudorasbora parva. Next base: position 37,278,193 of record NC_090187.1, on the reverse strand, counting down.
GACATAAGGTTAATAAAGTGAGATTAAATGCATAAAGCATATGTGTGTAAATAGGCATATTTAATTATTGTAGGTTTGTGTCCTATTTTGAGTTTACATTTCACTGTTTTTATTCATTTTGAAGAGCCTGCATCTGTTTTTGTGCAAATGAGAGAAGTAAATGAATGCTCACATTTAGTCTAAAACTTCAATAACCATCATGTTTACACAGTGCTCACATCTATGCACGCGTTATCGGAAATGTACTTCCCACTTCCTGAAGTCATGATTACAAGTTGTCATATTCAAGTGCTTTGTTGTTGGAAAGAGCAGGAATCATGGAGGACACCAAGGTTATACTTGCCTATTTACTAAGAAAATCTGATAAAAACTGAAATGATATTTAGCATCCCATTTAATGACAACAGTATAAACATTCACCGTGCTATATAGTCAGCTTGCTGACGATTCTGGAATTCCAGTTAAATCTACAGTAGGTAACTTTTGTAGAAATATATATATATTTTTTACATATTTGTTAAACTCGTCATTATGTCCTGACAGAAAAACTGACAGAATATGAGACAGATAATCTATGAAAAAATCAAGCTCCTCTAGCTCCTCCCAGTGGTCCTGGGTCGTTTGTCTTGAAAAACCGAGATATTTGATTGTCGCCGTAGGAGAAGTCACACTGTAGGATTGGGTGCCAAATCTTCTGACACTGCTAGAATTTCATCTGAGGACAAATTTGATCGCAGCGCTCATTAATCGGCTGCCGGTGAACACGTCAAACTAACGATCAAAGACGTCAGATTTTAGCCTAGGATCAGAGGAATCTTTTAGGATTTACTAAATTTGTCTCAGACGGCCAAATCGTGGGCAAAATCGCACAGTGTGCTCTTGGCTCAAGTCAACTTTTTCTAAAAACTCCCTACTGCAGCTTTAAATACAGGCTATTTCGGCTTAAAATTATAATTCATATATGTAGCCTAAACATGCACTACTTTAACGACAAGACAAGGTGATGTATCATTTGTGGGAGATTTCTTTTTATAAAGTATACCAGTCACAGCAGCAACTGTTCTCCCCTCTGACTCCCATGTTTAAAATGTGTGGCCCGCCCAACTCGGGAACTTTGGTATCAAAATTATCCCAAACTTTCCAGTGATAAATATGATTGAAGAGGCGTCCATGTCCAATTTTTAACTAGGAAACTCGTTAGGATAATTACGATACAATGTGAAGACAATCATGATTTCTCTTAGTCTCAGCCTCAGACCGTTGGCTGAAAGTCTGATGCATATGGCACATTTTTCTGGAAACACTTCAGGAGTTTCGAAGTCGTAATCTGATTGAATTCTGATTGAATGGTTGAATTCTACAGGATGTCCACGAGATGTATGTCGCAGTCGTTAACGGTCCGCCTGGAAACAAATGGCGTGACGCCACACCCCCTCGTGAAAGAAAAACGCTGTTATGTTTACAACTGTGATAATGAGCGCTTACCAGGATCAACTAAACACTGGATTTTCAAAACTATGTGAAGTTCCCGGCTCTAATGTTGCAGTAAACTTGCATATCGTTCTTGAATTAATAATTTAAAGATGTACGCCAATCTTTTATTGCAGGGACATCAACGCCCCTAAACATGCCGTTGAACAAAAAAAACTGATTGGTTGCGTTACATGTCAGTAAAAAGTCTTCTCTGGCAATTTTTGGTTAATGAAAACTGTGAAAAAGTCAATCAGGCGATGTGAGACAAGATTTCTCTCAACATGAGGACAGGACAGGTGTCAGTCAATAAATGGGAAAAATAGCAACTTGCGTTACTTATTTAAAAAAAGTAACTCTTATTTAAAAGTAATGCGTTACTTGAATTGTGTTATTCTTTACTTAAAAAAGTAATCTGATTACATAACTTGCATCACTTTTAATCCGTTACCCCTAGCACTGGTAGTGAGGTAGTTACATATTGTTGTTTAGTCATTTGATAAGCAGTTTTATAACTATAACAACAGATGTGCTATAGAACACCAATGCTGTGCAGTGCATTTGATGTGCGCTGCCATCTTCTGGAATGCATGGTCTCAAACCCCCTCCTTTCTCCCCCTCTTCACTCATCCTCTCTCTCTCTCTTTCTCTCTTACTCTCCCCTTTTGGACGGCAGCCTGACATACCAGACCCTGTTCGTTAGCGCATATTTTTACCCGCCGTTACTAAATTAGGAAGCCAGTGAGCGAGAACTATGGGTGGCTGCCAAGAGGAGAATAAGCAGGGTCTGCTGAGGGCCTTGCCAGCCCAGCCACTAGCATCAAGAGCCACTTAGAGCTCTCCGAAACAAGAGCCCTGCAGGAACGAAGGCCAAGCAAAGCTCCAGGATATCCTGGCCAAAAGACCAACCAGAACAAACAAACAAATACGCTGCTCTTTAATGAACACCTAGTCCACCGTCAACCAGGATGGTCATTATAACAAGACAAACAGCTAGAGTTGGTCACAGACTAGTCTGACAAGTGAATATTAAACTATTTATGATAAGCAGACCAATTAATTTAGCTATTTTATTTCTAGGGACACTAATATGACAGTTTCCACAAATATTTCTAAGCCAAACACACTGAAGTGAACAATTTGTTGACAGATATGGAGGACTCTACACTTTGACACACACACACACACACATCTACACAGAAACAAGTAACAAAGCGTTAAAAGTGGACCTCATTACTATTCAGCCAAATGAATAGAGTTCATGGTCATTATATAAGGTGGTCTGGTTGACAAGGCTCTGACCCTTTTATTCCCAAAGAGCTGAATACAAGTTCCCGCTCATCTCGTTTTTTCTCTGTATCTCTCTCGGTGTGTGTGGGCGGCTCTCTTCAGTGCAAATCAATACCTCTTCACTTCCCATACAAACCCTCACTCCCCATAGGTAAGACATCCTTGTCTTTTAGGCCTTTGGAGGCAGAATAGATGAGAGTCAGTGCAAATACAGGAATGACCGGGATCAAGACCTCCCGACCTGAAATAATCATAAAATCAAATCAATAAAACATGATGGATTTAAAAGAATGGGTGATAAGACTCGTAAATGTATGAAAAATATATGTCTTTGCTCTTAAACTAGGCTATGCTTATGCTATCAATGAATGTTGGACAAAGAAAATATTATACTGAATACAGAAAACTGATGATTATTCGTTGAGAAACAAAGAAAGATTTAGAAGGGCAGATGGAGAGTGAGAGAGTAGTTCTGTTCTCCTGTCCTAACAATATCCTTTTGTTGTTGGGTAACAAAATGCTATTGTGAAGACAAAATAGACACTAATGTGATCTATAAATACCCAAAGAGCCAGGTCAAGTCCATGGATTTGCTTAATGGATCAATCTGGAGTATTGTACTAAATAACAGCCACTTGTACCTGCTGAGCTGACAAAGGCTGCAGTCTTCATCACTGCTAATGCACTGACATCTAGTGGAGTATTATAGCTAAGGAACTCAATTCATACCTTAACGCTGCACAGAAAATGGTAATCTAACTAGTTATTTTCAAGTAAAAACATCTCTGAATCAACCTAGATACACAGTAAAAAATTTGTGGTGGTTTTTGTTGGTTTAACTTAAAAAAGTAAGTAACCTGGTTGCCTTAAAATTTTGAGTTTATTGAAATTAAAAATTTGAGTTGATACAATGAAGGAAATTAGTTTAATAAATAGAAACTAAATATTTTTGTATCTGAACCACATAAAAAATGTGATAAATCATGAAATTAGCACAATTTGGCATGTTTCACTGCGCCATCAGAAATAACACACACATTATTATGCAATATGCTTACAAAATCTTTTAATAATCTTTTAATAAAGGTTGTCGAATCTCAAAAAATGTTCATTGTATTAACTCAAAATTTTAATTTCAATGAACTCAAAATTTTAAGGCAACCAGGTAACTTTTTTTCTAAATAATTTTTTACAGTGTAGTACATTATATATTTAAACCAACAACATTTATTTTGATGGGTTACATCAGGGAGAAATTGCTCTTAAATCGCTACCCATCACAGAAAACTTTCAGCAGCATTTTTAGACTTTTAAAAACATCAGTTAGTAGTTGTATGTATAAAACGTTGTCCTCATGGGGGACCAAAAAATGTCCCCACAGGGGTTAGAGTATACCTGAACCACACAGACACACACACACATGCACGCGCACACACACACACACACGTTTTTTTTTTTGAGAAGGCATTCATTGACAAAATGTAATCTCTAGCTTTTGAAGGTGCACTATATAGTATTTTTGCAGTAAATTGTGAGAAAATTGCCATTTTAACCAAGGAACCCGGACGTGTGAGGGAGTCGCCTGTCAAATGCCTCATATCTGCTTTAGCCTTTGTTTCCGGTTTTATTCTGCAGAAGCGCTTTACTCTTAGCAGTGTGTAACAAGTGTCACAGCAGCCACCGAGCGAATGCACAGAGTAACGCCATAACATAATTTTAAACACACTTAAATGTATCTAATATGATAAACAGAGATGCGTTACCTCATACTCATGACCAGAAAAGTGGAAATGCTGCCCGTGACTGTTCCGTCATAATAAAAGTCCTGCTGCTCGTGAGCCACGTATTGCACAACAATCGCTCCAGCGGCCTTGCTCAGCTCCCACAACACTTAGTCTTGCTCTGCTTCATACTACAGTAACATTAATAATCACATCCATGAACTTCATTTCAACAAGAGTCCTATCCTGAAGTCTTGACCGACAATTGTTCTCTATTTACTTCTTTGTCCTTACTCCAAAGATCTAAAACTCAAAGATAAGTGTACAAGTACACACACACAACATTAACTAAACTAATACTATTGGTTTTCAATAACATTGTAATGTTATATTGTAAGGGATAAACCACGGCTAGCTGTGCATTAAACTATTTTAATGCACGGTTTGGAAGCAGTAAATATCTGATGACGCGGTGTACATTAAAATCATGCACAGATAGCCATGGATTATCCCTCTTATACCATGGTCATCTGCCAGCATTGAGAACTTAAAGCTGCTATTGATGTTTGCAGCTAAATTTTTGACCAGAAGGGTAAAATGTATGGTAATTTTAGAGAATCATACCTGTGTCTTTTCAGCATCTCTCTGTATTCAGTAGCAAAGCTATTTTATGACTAAAAGTCGTTGGGCAGCATTGATAAGTTTCTGTGCTCTTGAATATTTCAGTGTGTGTGCAGCACGATCTACACTCTTTGTGTGTGATAGAACACACACAAAAACAGTGCATTAATATAGAATGGTGATTAAACTGACTTGGAACTACCTGTGCATTAAATGGATTTTTTGCACACCTTCCAGCCATCACGTTTTCAGGCAGACCACGGTATAATATAAACAGTTATTTACATGTCTGAAACATGGACAAAGTTTGATATTTCTCTGGCTGGCCTCAAAGTACAGTACTGCACAACATCAGCTGAATTCTGATGATAATCACACCAAATAATTAATAATATTGCAAGATTAGGTGCTTGCATATACATATTTTCTAACAGCATTTTCTGAATCCTTGAAATAAATCCTTTCTGCCTCAATATCAGCCTCATCTAGCACAGTGGCTACAGCGAACAGTAGAAAATAATATAAAGATGAGCAGATTTTGCAACTTATTGTTTACAAATGGCATCTATTTCAGAAAACTGTTTTTCTGTATGAATACACTGTGAAGACAGTACGTCTAACGTCTTCATAGCTCTTTTAGAGAAGAGGTCAGGATGACTTCAGGCAATGAAGTAGCTGAGAAAATGAGTTCCAGTCCACAAGACAAATTATGACTGTTTTTGTAAAAGCCAAAGAACAATGAAAAGCTTCTGCTCCCCTTTATAGTATTTACTGCCTAAAAGCTTAGATGAGAGTGCACAAATCACATCAGTTCAAAGCTGACTGAAGACCAAGCAAGACAGTTTGCTGACAAAGACTATTAATAAGACTCTCCTCAGATCAAAAACATGAAACCATAATATTTAAAAATATTATCCATATGAAAAATACCCTATATATTGATTTGATGTTTTGCCTGTTTGGATGCTTGATTGAACAAAGTCAGATTCCTTCAGGCAGGTTTTGGACGCCAAAATCAGTGAGTAAGAAACAGATGAAGCTTACAGCCACAGTCTGGGGTGAAGAGATCTCTATTAGAATTGGAAATCTGCCTGGGTCGGTCAAGGCTTCTCTGGTCTTTGACTCAGATAGACACCATGGTTTTCCCAAAAGTGTGCTTACAAGTATAGTATACAAATGTCTCCAATAAGACCCTATAATACAAAATTAATTGAAAGATTTTACTATTTCATGTATCCAAGGACTTTATTTAATAAAAAAAATCATCACTGCTCTTATCAGGCGTAGGCGAAGGACTTTATCATTCAATGGAACATCAATCATTTATTACGCATTTGAATATTGTTTCTTTATTGAACTTTTATGCAACAGATCTTAGCAAGTTACAACTCTAAAAACTAAGACTTGATAGAAAGTTGTAGTATTTTACCTCATAACAGAGGCTGACAAAAATGTTACGCTGGAATAAAGGAGTTCTCTCACATTAGAGATTCCTTTTATTTCTAAGGTTTGCAATGACACATGAGCATTTACTGTACACACGTCACAGACTTTTAAGATATAGGCCTACATATAGGGTGACATATAGTCTTGAAGGGCACATTGAGAAACGTGGACAGCTGGACGCAATCTGTAGGGACGTTCCAAACGAAAGTGAACTATATTGAATTATATCTGAATCTCTTGACCAAGAGCCATACCAAAAATCCGTTAGCGAAGGGTACATTGGAAGGAAGTAGTAATTGTAATGAAAAAACAAGCACGATTTTGAACGTCTGTTTTTGCAGTAGCTCAGTATATTTCTATTGCATTGCTGTCGAAGAGTTATAATTAGCTAGTGAAGTTTAGCCAACTTGTTGTAGAGTTAGCAAAAGTTATCATGAGCATTGTAATGTTTGAAGCAGACGTCATAACAAATGTTAGCCTGGCGTCGTCATGCCCAGTTCTAGTCAGAATATGAGTCCATTGGGCTGTAATCATGGGATGTTTCAACCGAACCAGGAAATACCTTAATTGGATAGACCTACAACCAATCAGAGCAACGGAGCACTGCATAACGTTAGTTGTCAAATGTGAACAGAACTCAACTGCACTGTGTTGCCAAGTCTGCGGTTTGAAGCAACCTCGTTTATGTGATGTATAGACCCAGGAAGGCGAATTTTAGCAGGCAACCATGCCAAAATAACACATTTTACCCCCCAAACGCCATTTTTTTTCCAGAGAACCCCACAGAGAAGCTATTGTTTTGGGCTAGTAGTTGGCGGGTTTTGTTGTAAAAACTTGGCAACCCTATCTGCACGCACGCTGGAATAAATGATCTTTGCCGGTGGTGTAAAAAAAAAAAGAATTTAAGGATACACAGAGTACTTAACAACATGATCATAATTTCTGAGAGAAATAGTGACAGTGAATGCATATATGAAGTTTTCTGTTTAGGATTAGAACAAATTCAACCCAAGCACCTTTTAAGTGGATGATTATGTTACTGTTTATCATCTGTCCATCATCGTATATAGCCCACCCTCACAATCCGTTCAGCGGGCATCCAGGCTAAACAAATGTAAGAACTGGAAAGATTTCATAAATCCGTAAAATCTTACCTCAATCCTGGAAATACAAAGCTGAAGACAGACAGAACCCACAACAACTGCAGCGCTGAAAGGGGTGTGGCTACACAAGGTCTACAAACAAAATAATTTGTGTTGTTTGTTATATATCACACACATGTTTGACATAAATTTCATTTGAAAATGAATTATTTTTTATAATTAAGAAATGTGTTTAATAGTAGATATGTTAGGTAAATGTGGCATGCAGGATACAAAGAAGAGAAAGTTGAGAGCAGAGAGGGATTTGACCTATCGGTAATCCCCGTTCCTATTAGTTACTGTTGCTAACTCAGACAAACAAACAGAGTTTCTAACAGCTGGCAGTGTGAAAAACCATAGACTAAAAAAAATATGGACATAGTGTCCGTGACATCACCCATGGGATTCTGAAGACCAGTTTTGAAGTGTAAAGTAGGGTTGAGCTGGCCGTTGCCATCTTGGCAGCGCGTCATTGCGCCGTCAGTCCCAGATAACAGAAAATGGGCAAAGAGGTGGGATGTGATGGGAGTCATTGGCTGCGTCTGAAACCTGGAAAATGCTGCCTTCAGAGGACACATTTGAAGGCAGGAAGGCATCAAGCCATCTAATGTTTGCTTCACTTCCTGTCTCCTGAGATACCTTCATCTGATCCATTTTTGAAGGCAGCATACATGTGTCCTTCGCTGCCTTTGATATCCCACAATCCTGTGCTTTCCATTCAGTGACAGTTGAGCTGGGGGGCGGGGGGCGTTCAGAAGTTGCGTTTGCTGGTCAGTTTGTGTGTAGATGTATGTTTTTTACCAACATATTACACTTCTGATGTCATTTCTAGCAAGAAATCACTACTATAGTAATTAAATATGTGTTTAGTTCTCACCAAAGCTCTCTCATTTAGCTGTAGATCATTAAACTGTTACACTGCCTTAGAAGTCTGTCCGAAATTAGTTTCGTGAGGTGCCTTCATGCACAAAACGCTGCCTGCAGAGTCATTGTCTGATGAGGCAGCTAGGCAATGAGTCAGCTTGCTTAGGTTTTCGGACGCAGCCATTGACTAAAGCCGGGTGCACACTGTGCGATTTTGGCCACGATTTGGCCGTCTGAGACAAATTTAGCAAATCCTAAAAAAGATTCCTCAGATCCTAGGCTAAAATCTGACGTCGTTGGTCGTAAGTTTGACATGTTCACCGGCAGCCGATTAATGAGCGCTGCGATCAAATTTTACCTCAGACGAAATTCTGGCAGTGTCAGAAGACTTGGCACACAATCCTGCAGTGTGACTTCTCCTACGACGACAGTCAAATATCTCCGTTTTTCAAGACATCAATCAACATTATGAATCAACATTATGAAGCTGCAGACAGGTCCAGATATTTAGCATGCCAAATATCTCACCGGCGTCGGCGACTCGTCGGCGATTCTCTCTGATCGCGTCTTTGATTATTCACACTGCGTGATTGTCACTCGCTTGCACGAGCACCGATTTGCCTGTGATCTCGGGCAGTGTGGACTAGGCTTAACAGACACCTGTCACTGAAAGTGACCACGCCCTTAATTATGCAGAATTTTAAGGCTTTATGAATGAGTTATTTAAAAAAATGCACCCCCCCCCTCACAGTTGTCATAATTACATATATATAGCAAAACTACTGCTGTAAAGTTGGTCATTTTAACATGGGACTCAATGAGTTTCTGCTCCCTTTTGTATAGCCTGTCTCTAGCGACCAGTCAATGAATTTGTCAATTGATGGCCAACCTTAACTGATGGTTTATGAAGTTTATGGTGTCCCGTTTCACTCAAAAAAAAAAAAAAAAAAAAAAAAAAAAAAATCACCGTAAGAGCTGAACAAACAAAGCATAAGAAGTGCGCATTTAGGTCTGATTCACAACTCTCTCTCTCTCTCTCTCTCTCTCTCTCTCTCTCTCTCTCTCTCTCTCTCTCTCTCTCTCTCCGTTGCATTATCATTAACATGCACAGCACAACAACACTCATATAATTAACAGTAAACAAAAATACAGACCTTATGCCTCGGGGGTGCTAAACTGTAAACTTTATATCGGAAAACAACCAGATAAACTGCCAGTGCGAGCTCTTCCTTTCACCGCCCGTATCAAAATCGCAGTCACTCTTTAGTAAGACAGAAATGCAGAACTAAAAAGGCATTTTTGTATATAAAATATATATTTTACAAAACATTTTTTACTATAAAATAAAAGCCATATAGCCAAACTTTGTGTTCCAGGCAAAGTCACTCCAAATTGCCTGAGCGCAAGGAATTGTGGCAGATGTAAACAAAGCATGCTGGGCTTATGCATTTACACATCAAAGATTAATAATAAATAGCCTACTTGGCTGCAGAGGGACTTTGGAAGAATTTTGCTGACAAAAGCATCTTTCTAGATTTATCTAGATTTATCAGTGTCAATTTGAAAAAAAAAAATACAATTTGGATTTTATATGGAAAATGAAAAGTCATTATATATAGGCTACGTAAAAGTGATGTGATAACATTATGAGGAAGGTGCGCTTAAAACCATTGACTTTGATATTATGAATACGTACGGTCATCAAACTTAGATGGTTGGTTACAATCTTCCGTTAATGACAAAACATCTTTCTGGTTTTGAGATTCCTTCTGCTTACACACAAAAAAAATGGGATGGCATATGTTTTTTGTTGCAATTGGACTTTGAACTTTCTAAACTCCCTGTAAAACGTTCTGCCTTCCATTAACAAGTAATATTATATTGGAAATTGATTTGATTGAAGCATAATTTTAGTCTGCATAGCATGTCAGTCTGGAATAACAGGCGTATAACAGTAAATATGAAATCCGTGTTTGTCAATGAATGGTGGCAGAAAGGCATATATAGTCACTAACGTACATTATGGACAAAGTAGAGAATATAGCCTATTGAGTCATAATGTGTTTTGTGGTAAATAGCCTACAATCTAAGTTGCTCCTCTAAAATGTTTGAAAAAATGACCCAGAACATTCCAATACAGATGATTAAATTGATAAATGAACAATTAAAATATTATGATATAATAATACATAAAATATCTTAAGATCTTACAATAGATAATGTAAGCTTTGATGGCAGAAATGTTTCCCAGGACCTGTAAAGAGAGCTTATATAAGATACATTCATCATAATGTCATTATTGTAAAAATACTAAACTTGTTACACATTAAATTGTATGACAGACAAAGCAGAATCCTAAAAGAAAGAGAATTATTCTATATTCCATGGCCATATTTTAATTGAAGATATGCCATAATAGCATTAATATGCAAGTGTAACGATATCACTCAACTAACCTATGTTTAAATGAAACATATATGTCTAAATTTTACTTTTGTCTAAAGTAAAAAGATGTCTAAAATTTACTTTTTTTATATAATATAAATAATACAATGTCATAGATCCATATTGTCAGAGACAAAATTAGATCAATCAAACTCAAAAGTGTTTCAGTCCCACAGATGTAGATTTTCAGTTGAAATGACAACATAAGAAAAAGAGGGGGGGGGGGCACACAGTTACATACAGTTAACAAGAATTAGGTTTGTAACAAGTTTATTAAGAAACAAATCAAACATAACACTTCAGTTAACAGTCCTCCTCGCTTAAAATTAAAAACAGGAAAAGAGCTAAAACCAAAGACCATATAAAAGCATCCCCAGTTCCTTGAGGGGCCAAGCGGGAAAGGAAAGCAATATCAATACAGAAATACACATTTCATCATAGCGGAACCTGATAATGAAACAAAGGTATACCTGCATCAATAACTTAAAACAATTAAGAAAATAAACATTTTATTTATTCATTCATTACAAAAAAAAGAGCCATCCACTACCTGGTGTGTATTTTGCCTTAATGCCAGCATTAAGTAAAGGGATGAGAGAGAAACTAATAGAGGGCCAGCAAGGGGATTTCTTTGATAGCATAAGACACACCTAGAAAGCAGAGAGTTGATCTGCAGGACTGTTTTGTGGACTCTGGTTTGGCATCTTCAAAATATATCCAGACCTCAATAACCTCCTGGTGCCCAGTCTCTGACCAATGTGTGGTATAAAAGCCCACTCCAACTATATAAAGCTTTAACGTTCTACTAAACAGCATTCGCTTCCCCTCAACACTCAGACAACATGAACTCGCTCGTTATAAATAAGCTCTCATTTGTGTATATTTGGTTTAAGCTAGAGGTAGGCCGTACCTTCTGACTTTAGCATCCCACCCAAATAATAATTCTTGGCCCTTAAATGCTTACCCCACTGGCTGTGGTATAAAACAAATAACATACACATGAAATGACGCAATTATGTTAAACATGAATTATTTAAAATCAAATGTCAGAAGACGTAAATTTATGATTAAGAGTAACTTGAGCAACTGTTGGTGTCTTTCCTTTCCTACTTGCTTTTCTGCTTTTTCTCTTAAGAAATAACATCCAAAACTATCCCAAAACACTGCATCATCTCAAACAGGGCTGTCGTCAGGGAGGGGGCAAAACCGGGAAAGTTATCCCAGGAACTTTGAACAAGGGAACGCACTAAGGTCCCCTTGAAATAAAATTTTACCCCAGGGTCTGTGAATTTATGTTTATATTTCCTTGCATATACAGTACAATAACAGAGTCAAATATTAAATATTTCAGGAGCTTTAAATCTGTCAGATATATGATTTACAAATCATTTATTCTTTGGGTCTCCTTGGATTTAGTCTTATCTGGCATATATTGCAAATTTCATTGTTTATAATGACAAACAACTGCATAAATTCCCTGGTTTTATATGAATGAAAGGAGTTTGCATAAAAATATAAATAAAAACCAAAACAAATGTGATATTTGACGAAGTGAAACTATTTTGGAGAATTATTTAAAATAAATGAAAAAATGTATTCATTTTAAGAATTCCAGAGTAAACCAGACAGAATGTGTAGCAAAACACTACAAAAAGCCTGTGTAAAACAACTTTGACATTAATGAAAGAACAAGCAGATGTAGGGAGAAAAACTCTCCGTTTGTGTAGAGCGCGCTCAGAGTAACACTGACCTCAATATTCACTTCCTGCTGCTCGGTTCACGCTCAGAGTATTTCAAATTGACTGTAACAGGAAGAGAATGGAAGACAGAGCACATGGAGAAGGATGGTAGAAGAAAAGACCTCCTCATCCACAACATCAGCAGCCTCTTTCTAGATTTTTCTTTGTAGACACCAAAAAACTTCTGTTCTACTGCACAAAACTACCTAGGCTAGCAACATTTACTAGTTACTAAGCACAAAGACAGACATGTTTATATAGAGAGGAAATTAAAATACAAAAAGTAAACATCTTGACTTTCACACACACAATACGAATAAAATAATTGAAAAATGCCATTTCATTACAATAGGACAAAATAAGATGCCTTGCATAGGGGGGGGCAGATCAAACATAGGTAGGAAAACCATGCATACCAAAAGGCGATATGGGGGACTTAAACTGAACGTATCACATAGTGCAAAAATCCCAAGAAGAAACGAGGGACTGAATCAAATGCGAATGAATCTCTGAGCCCAGCCCCTTCACCAGGCCGTTACCCCAAACATCCCACCCGAAAATCCCCACCGGTGTGGACTTTGGTCTGTCCTGTGATAAACAAGGCATCAGGAGATGAGATTGCCGTGGTCATGGAGGTCTTGTGACCCCATCCCTGCCCACTTTGGTGAATGCCGCTAACGCATCTTGTGATCATCAGTGTTGCCCATGTTGGAGCCAGGGCTGGGGTCCTGCTGTCGCCTGGGCTGGGTCACACACACAATCACACATGCAAATATGTGCACAAACACCCACGCACCCAAACAAACAAACCGAGACAGAGACAGAAATATAGTTAAAATGGTTGTCTTGCGCTTGATTCGCTTCAAATAATAAGAGTAAAAGTTTGCAGGCCACATGCAATTGGATACACAATAACAGAGCAGATATTAAATGTTCAGGAACTTTAGATATGTCTGGAATTGAAAGATATTGACTTACAAGCATTACTGTCATTTAATATTGTCATTTATTTTTAGGGTTGAAATTGTGTTAAAACTTGTATTAGAGCCATATTGTATATACACAGATCAGGCATAATGCTATGATTGTAATTCCTATATTATGATTTCTAAGATTGGTTCCCCTTTTGCTGCAAAACAGCCGTGACCATAAAGGTATCTGGCATCAAGATTTTAGTGGTAGATCCTTCAAATCCTGTAAGTTACTAGGCGGGGCCTCCATGGATTGGCCAGCCACGTGATGAAAAAGAAAACGTGATTCATCAGACCAGGCCACCTTTTTCCATTGCTCCGTGGTCCAGTTGTGATGCTCACGTGCCCACTGTTGGTGCTGTCGGTGGTGAACAGGGCTCAGCGTTGGCATCCTGACTGGTCTGCGGTTATAAAGCCCCATACGCAACAAACTGTGATGCACTGTGTATTCATGACACCTTTCTATCAGAACCAGCATTAACTTCTTGAGCAATTTGAGCTACAGCTCATCTCGTCTGTTTGATCGGACCGCATGGGCCAGCCTTCGCTGCCCACGTGCATCAATGAGCCTCGGCCGCCCATGCATATCCCACCCAAAAGGTGCCATCATGAAGAGATAATCAGTGTTATTCATTTCACCTGTCAGTGGTCATAATATTATGCCTGATCAGTATATTATAACTTTGTTTTGGCAACAAGTAATAAGTTGTTATACTTAACAATAAAGATATGTCAAAATTTAATCAAAAACCAAAGAAAACAGAAAGGAAAATAATTTAGTTGGTAAAAAATACAATATGAAACTTTGTCATTTTTGATAATTATTTTAAATGATTGAAAAATGTTTTTATTTTAAGAATTCCAGAGTAAATTAGAATATGTAAAAAAACACTGTGAAAAGCCTGCTAAACACACACACACACACACACACACACACACACACACACACACACACACACACACACACACACGTGACAGAGACAGAGTACAGTTATTTTCTGACATGTTAGTTGTCAATCTGCAAACAAACACAGGACTAGTAGCACATGCAATTGCTTTTGGTGTCCAGCAGGGGACGGCAGAGATCAACTTCAGTCTAAACGCTAAAAATTGAGTTGCTTTTTTTGGTTGAAGTGGCAGACATTAGTCATTAGTCAGGGGGAAGTCTTCAAATCACTAGCCTTAAAAATAAGATATGACGGATGGCCTTGTCACAGATACATATGTTTATGTGCCTATGTCTAAATCTCTCCCTGACATAGATGTCTGAGCACAGACAGGGCAGAAGGACGGACAGACAGACAGGCAGACGGTGAGAGAAAGATAGACGAAGAGGCAGACATAGTGTATCTCACATAGTGTGAGGTCATCATCATCCGTGGAAGAGGTGATTATAGCACGCTCTAACCCTAGAGCTACGCAATGCTGTTTTTACTCGACCCGACGCCTGGGAATCCCATCTTTAAGCGTATCCATTAACAGATCAAGCTGTTATAGCTGTCATACGCACAGCACAAAGCAGTCTGGTGCATAAACGCACTGTAAATAATAAGAATTATCTAGCTGTTGACAGTTTTGGTGAAATGCAGAATTAAATGTATTTGTCTAGCAATGAACTGTTTTCTATTATAGTATTTTGAGGGCGATAAGATACAAATAAAAAATAAAAACATTTATTCAGCAAGGACATATTAATTGATCAAGTGTGACAGACCGAAAAGACATCTATAATGTTACAAAAGATTTGTTCTTTTGTAACAATCCTGGAAAAAAATCATCACGGTTTCCACCAAAAAAACAAAAAAATTGTTATTTAAAAATAAATAAATAAATGGTTATTTAAAAATACACAATATAAATTGTGTATTTTGTATTATATTATTAATAAAATATATATATATATATATATATATATATATATATATATATATATATATATATATATATATATATATAAAACTACATACACACATTATGTAAACACAAACTTTTATGTTAGATGCGATGAATCAATTTGACAGCACTAATTATTTAGTGATTTCAACTTGTCTCTTACGTTGTTTAGCTCGGTGGCCAGATGGTCTACCACCTTAACCGGCTGAAAAATACCAGTCAACAGACCAGGCTGTCCAGGTTGGATCAACAAACCAGTTTAGGTTTCAGTTTAAAATGTTTTCAGTGGGGCAATAAAAAATACAAATGCTGGGCAAAAATAAGGGCACAAATCAAACTGCAGAAGATGTCATATATATCTTTAGGGCTTTATAAAGCGGAAAAAGCATTTTTATGTGTGCTCCTTAGTATTTAAGCTTTGAAAAAGCATGTTTGTGTGGATGAGAGGACGAAGCATCGATCATACGGAGCCCGGCTGAAGCACTCTCCTGTACCACAAGTCAATAGTGCTTAGATTCTGCTGGGCAGACAGCGCTGCTAATGAAAAAGATCAATACTAATGATATATTAATACTTTCACTGGCCCAACATCACTCATCCTCTAATCCCACCTGCAGTAAAGGCCTGGGTTTCATGAAAAATGGCCTATCTATTTTTCATCCATCTCTTTGCCATCTATCACACAGAAGGCTATTACCCCCTTCGATATCTTTCAGCTTTGATTCGCCCCCTTGGACTCCCTGCGTACACAAACAGTGACGGAACCGCATTAAGACAGAGGACAAATAAGTGCGTATGCACAGACAATGTTCCCCTTTGTCTCTTTCCTAGTGAGGTCATAAGTTACTGAAGTTTTTAAGGGTGTGTTCACACTTGTAGTTCGGTTCGCTTGGTTTGTTTGGTCCGCACAGAAAAAAAACACAAAAAACATTTAGTCCTAATCTGTTTAGCATTCACACTGGCATTTTAAAACAGAGCCTAAAAATACTGAACCAAAAGGCATAGAAATGTGTTTACAATCTGACTGGTCGCTTTTATTAGGCATGTTACTTACCGAACATCCAAAACAATGTTGTGTGCTGGGATAAATGCCACCGTTTTATGTGCGTAGCCTACATATGATGCTATATTGACCAGTTGAGAATTTGTGTTTTGTTTTGAAGAGCTTATAAAATGTGTAAAGGAGTCAAAACAGCAGCAGGAATCCCTCCGTCACACACATACAAAGTACCGAACTGCCTGTACTGAACTGTGATGGACAACATCGCAGCTATAACGAGAAAAAAACAGCCCGCTTGAGCATTCTGTCCTTTTTAGGGTCGCACCTTGTGACATCATGTCCCGTTTTTGGTCAGTTTTGCATTCATAATTCATTCGAACCGCACCAGAGTTCGCTTTGAATCTATTTAATCGTTTTCGGTCCACCGCACTTACAGAGCTATCACACCAGGGTTCGTTTTAAAAAGTGTGAACTAAATGCATCGTTCGCCTTTCAAAACGAACCTGGCCCACTTTCCCAGAAAACACTAGCTTCCTGCAGATCCAGACTGCTATTGTGCTGGTTTTTATCCAATTACAGATGATGAAGTTTATGATTTGACCACAGCTATGTGACCGTTGTGTGTAGCATGAAGGCTCGAGGTTCGAGCCATGCTCAAGGATTATTCGCTTTCCAAAATAAAGCCGACCGAAACCGTGCAGCTCGAAAAACAAGCTCAGAACGAGGATCAGACTCCATAGTGCTGGGATAAGAAAGCATGAATTATAGAATAATTACAGGGTTTCATTTTCCACCGCTCACAGTGACTTTGAGCTTTGAGGGAAAAACATTTGGCCCGTGAGTCACAGATCGCCTGACTGCAATGAGTAAGAAATTTGATTTTCATAAGCAGCCAGATCTATTTAAAAAAAGAGACCTTGGCATGATTGATTTTGGAAGAGAGGATGAAGAGTGTGTAAAGAAACGCCTGAGGGTGTAGATTAGGAGGGAGGAATATAAAGGCGGTGGTTCATAAGGGGAATCTTTCTGGTCATGTGCTGCCAAGCTGTGCCTGAGAGCTCCCAGAGGGCTTTGCAGCAGGGGAGTGGGTGGGCGGGGCAGTGAGGAATCTTGGGATGGAAGTCTGGTCTCCATTACAGAGGTCTGAGAAGAGCGAGCTGGGGGTCTTTCACTTACAGTATAAGACACAAGTTGCTTATAGAAGCCTGAATTCCCACTTACACACATCTACATGGAGGTAACTAACACATACAGATACAGTAAATACACACACACACACACACACACACACACACGCACACGCACGCACGCACGCACAAACAAACAAACATAAGAATAACGTTACATGAAGACACAGAGGTGCTCTTTCATGCACATGCTCTTGTGAAATACACACTCACAAGTACACACACTTACAGACACAGACACGGTTTAGTGCATGACACAAGGATAGAGAGAAGCAGAGGAGACAGACCCTGGTCCTTGAAGGCCATCAGTCCCAGATTTTTGATGCCACAGGGTCCTAAAAAACACAATTTGGTTTTCATCTTAAGAGCGCAGTTTGGATTGATTGTAGAATGATTATATATGAGGACTTACAATGCAAAGACACTTCATGCACTAAGCCATGAGCAAACAAGTAAAGCACTTCAATAGCTTACACGTACACAAACGAGTACATATATGCATGCATACAAAATACTAAGAAACACACATGCCCTCCGACATTATGCTTTTGTTCTGAAGAATTTATAGTAAACAGAAAATCAAGGCAGCAGTTCACTACATAAAATCCTAAATTGTTGGCTTACCTCCTGAGTTATTAAATGACTGAGCTGTGCCATCGGCATCTGCTAAATGACAAGTGATCAAATCAGTATTACCCCAGACAAGCTGTTTAGCTATGTCAAGAGCTCTCAAAACATGCAGGGAACAGGGAACAAACAGAAATGATGTGAAGTGGCTCTTGTTTACCTGTTCCTGCAGTGCAATTTTGAAAGTAAACAAAATTTGCAACTACCGTTTTTATGTTGAAATGTCAAAGTAAAAGATTTTTAGAGATAGCAAAGTTCACGTTAAAATACTTTTTAGCAATTTCTTTTGACTTTTGAACATGACTTTTACAGTTAATTAAATTCTTTGCATTTCATTTATTTTTTAATAAGGTCAAAAACAAGCACAGACAATGCAATTATTTTCATGACAATTAAGTACATACTAATATAAATAAAATCTATATTTTCATTACTGAAAAATTAAATAATTAAAAACACTGCCCTGCAACAGTTCCTAAAAATATTTCTTACAGGAATCATCAATAAAGGATAGTTCACCCAAAAATGAAATTTTGATGTTTATCTGCTTACCCCAGGGGCATCCAAGATGTCGGTGTCTTTGTTTTTTAGTAGAACACAAAGATTTTTAACTCCAACCGTTGCTCGTATAATGCATGCCAATGGGGTTTTTTCTATGAGAGCCACTATGAGAATAAATAACACATACATCCGAATCCATATTAAACCATGCAGCTCGTGATGATACATTGATGTCTTAAAACACGAAATGATCGCTTTCTGCGAGAAACTGAACAGTATTTATGTAATCTTTTTTACCTCATAGCAGGCGAATCTCACCTAGTGTTCCCAATGACATTACTTCCGCCGAAGAAGGTCAAAACCCGATAGATGCCTCATTCAACCAATCCGCGCATGCACTAATGAGGCTTCTATATATGTGTTTGTGTGTGTGTGTGAGCCTGTTTATGTGGTTTATGAGGACGCAAATTTGTATAACTACATGGGTATTACACTGGTATTACACTATAAATGTGGTTTAAAAAACATCATTTAGTATGTTTTTAAGGCCATTTGAATTATGAGGACATTTGATATGTCCTCATAATTCAAATGGCCTTAAAAACATACTAAATGATGTTTTTTTGAGAAAGTAAAAATGCAGAATGTTTCCTGTGATGGGTAGGTTTAGGGGCAGGGGCAGTGTAAGGGGATAGAAAATACGGTTTGTACAGTATAAAAACCATTACGCCTATGGAGAGTCCCTGTAAACCACATAGACCAACATGTGTGTGTGTGTGTGTGTGTGTGTGTGTGTGTGTGTGTGTGTGTGTGTGTGTGTGTGTGTGTGTGTCTGATTGTGTCGGGTTTTGACCTTCTTCGGCGGAAGTAATGCCATTGGGAACACTAGACAAGATTCGCCTGCTATGAGGTGAAAAAGATAACATAAATACTGTTCGGTTTCTCGCAGAAAGCGACCGTTTCGTGTTTTAAGACATCAATGTATCATCACGAGCTGCATGGTTTAATATGGATTTGTATGTCTGTGTGTTATTTACTCTCATAGTGGCTCTCATAGAAAAAAACCCATGGACATTCATAATACGAGCAACGGTTGGAGTTAAAAATCTTCATTTGTGTTCTACTAAAAAAACAAAGACACCGACATCTTGGAATCTCAGGATGCCCTGGGGGTAAGCAGATAAACATCAAATAAAAACATTTGTGTGAACTATCCCTTTAAAAATAATAAGAATTACAAAAAAGCTAAAGTAAAATGCATTACAGTAATGACATATTTTGGGGAAAATGCGCTCAGTTGTCATAAATAAATAATGTGGCATTGCAGAAATGTCCTAATAAAAGGCTCAATTTTCTTTGTGCATAGTATTATGTTTTTTTTATTATGGGGTGAAATCTGATCTAGACATTATTTTGTAAGATTCACTCCACTTTGCCTTGACCCCTAAGAAAAGATGTTGGTGGCACCACTTAATCATCTCTCCACTCAGGAGCTGCTAAAGCAATTTTTTTAGTGAACTGCTCCTTAAAGCATCAAATGTTTTGATAGTGGATGTCCATCAAAATATTAGCAAGAGGAATTAGGTAAAGGTTATGCAAAAAAGCACATACAGAAGTATTGTACATGCACAAGTGGAAAATACATGTACACACGCACACACTCACACACACACGGAAAGTAAGACCTACTGAGCTCTAAAACAAAAGAACATATCGTATTTTAAGCATGCAATTACTGATCGAAACTTCACACACATCCTCACTCACTCTAACTCTCACCTCCAAGTCCTCACGGTGCGAGCGATCCCTGTCCTCAAAATCACGGGTCCTTCTGCGGGCTTCCTCAAAGGCTGCTTGGGCTAGAGCGTCCTCGTGCTGTATAAACACACAAAAAAAAACAGAAAGCCAGGCAGCGTTCAGTCATTTCTGATGTGCATATGGAACAAAAGACAGTTTGACAGCACAAGGTGGTTTTTCTGTACCTGTGCCCTCTCATCATCATATTCCAGACAACCCATCCCATCCAGACGCTGAAGATCAATCCATCCTCTCCAGATCACACACACTCCATTCAGGATCATAGGAGCCTTCAGGTACACCTGCACACACACGCACAAGCACACACACGCACACGCACATACACACACTTAGTTATTATGGGCATAATGACATCACACACAGCACAATAATAAAAAATGAGATGGAATCTGTATAATTTGTTGTAGTTTTTGAACAGACTTAGAAGGGAAATTGGAAGAATTTTACATGGAAAAATATCCTAATTGCTAAGTGACATCACATTCATTTAGACAGGATCTATTTATTTGTTTAAAAATACAGTTTACAATTAGAAATGTTTCCTTCTTATATTAAAATAATTAAAATATTGAGGGAGAAAAACAAGTGTGTTTTATTACGCCGCAGCAAACCAAACAGGCAATGACATATATTCCCATTTAAATATTAGATTATATGACTTTTGACAAATCAAGGTAGGTTTCTGGTTGTAAAATGTTATGTCATGTCATTTAGTTTTCTTTCTATCAGAACCAGCATTAAACAATTCTTAAACAATTTGAGCTACAGTAGCTCGTCGGTTTGATCGGACCACACGGGCCAGCCTTCGCTCCCCACGTGCATCACTGAGCCTTAGCCGCCCACGACCCTGTCGCCGGTTCACCACTGTTCCTTCCTAGGACCGCTTTTGATCGATCCTGACCACTGCAGACCGGGAACACCCCTCAAGAGCTGTCGTTTTGGAGATGCTCTGACCCAGTTGTCTAGCATCACAAAACTCGCTTAAATCCTTAGGCTTGCCCATT
The DNA here is from genome assembly GCF_024679245.1 of Pseudorasbora parva. NCBI lineage: Eukaryota > Metazoa > Chordata > Actinopteri > Cypriniformes > Gobionidae > Pseudorasbora > Pseudorasbora parva. The sequence continues at coordinate 37,256,454 of NC_090187.1, read as the reverse complement.
TTTCCTGCTTCTAACAAATCGACTTTGAGGACAAATTGTTAATTTCTGGCTGAAATATCCCACCCACTAGCAGGTGCAGTGATGAAGAGATAATCAGTGTTATTAATTTCACCTGTCATATTGTTATGCCTGATCAATTAAATTTAAACTTTTGCTGAAAATGGTATAAAGTTTTTTTAAACCCATAGGAAATACAAAGATCGCTAAGAACTTGGCAAATGCTTTTTAAACATGGTTTTTAAAACCATGATTCATTGATTCATCACTGATTCCTCTAACAAATACAATATAGTACAGATCTAATTCACCCTCCAGTAAATTCAGCCAGGTGAGGTAACAGGTGAAATGCCAGCCACCTCCTTCGAAAACCCCATCTCAACATCACACCTGGCTGGTTCATTTGAATTGTAAAACACCTTGCGGGCTGTTCAGTGGAAGTTACTGCAGGTAACAGCCTCAAAACTGGACATGCATATATAAACATTTAACCATTACAACTTTCTTTCTGTCTCTTCCTGTCCTATCTCAGTCTGTAGGGCAGCCTCCAATGTTTGCTTCCTGCGATGAGAGTGTTTATTTATAGAGGCCAGTGTAGTAGAGAGTAAGGGTACACCGATGCAGAGACAGGCAAAGCCTGTCTGAATTTATTTATACTGAGCATGGCCAACGAGTGCGCAGGCGAGCACATGATTGCATCCGTGTGTGAGACTCAGATGATGGGTGGGTATATGAATAAGACAAGGTGGACAAAGAGTGAGAGAGATGTTGAGAATGTGGAGACAGGGGTATATGACTGTCTGTCTGGCTCAGAGCCACAGGAATATCACATCTCTGCCACTGAGGAATCCAGGCTGAGACAAAAGCGTGCAGTCTGTCGGTCTGTGGGTGCTGTTTATTTCTGTAACTGCAGTGAAAGAGGCCAGCTATAAATGCATACGCATATGCACGTATCCTCAGCATTACCCGCCAAAACCAACGAGCCACCCGAGTCACCAAATAAAAGCGAAGTTCCACCGTGGTACTCCAAAAAGCAGAGAAACACAGGAACACTGCAGTGTGTTGTTGGATACTCGAAGCCCCCCACTGGGCGCTGGTGACTGCTGAAGCGACCTGCCAGACAAACACACTCAGCCACAGCAGACACAACATGAGCTTTGTCTGACTTTACTGCCGTTATGTGCGTATCTGTGTGCATGTGTGGAGAAACTGCTTTTGGAGTCAGTGCAGAAGGTAAACTGCTCTCTGCCCTGGTTTCATACCCACTAAATTGACCACACTGATGTGAATGTCATCTAGTGTAAATATAATTCCCCAATTCATTAACTTTTCCTATTCAAGAAAAAAATGAGGTGGTTTAATAAATATACACTGCACACAGTCTCTTATGAACACCAATGTTGTCCAATGATCAAAACAATAAAAACAATAATATTCTAAATAAATTATTACAATTTAAAAGAACCATGTTGTATTTTAATATATTTCAAATGTAATTTATTCCTGTGATAGCAAAAGCAAAGTCTTAAGTGTCATATGAGCCTTCAGAAACATTTTAATATGCTAATTTAGTGCTCAAGAAACATGTCATATTATTATCAATTTTAAAAAACGGCTAATATTTTTGGGGAAAGTTTCAAAAGAACAGGGGTTTTTAATGTATACTGCCACGTTCAATTTAATACATCCTTGCTTAATAAAAGTATTCATTTCTTCTTTGTTTTTTAATAAAATGTTGACTTGTATAGATATAATCAACTAATTGCATGACTATTACACTAAAATAAACTATAACATGATGATGAATCTGCCATTCAAAATGTATGTGATTGTGAACTCTAATGAACAGTCACCTTGTCAACCTAAAACATCTTAAAGCTACACTGTGTGATATTTTCCCCCATCTATATGACCATCCAGTGAATATTAGTTTCTGTTCCTCTCAATTCTGATTTCGTTTGAACTCCTACGGTGGCCGATTTAGTCCAAGATTAACATGGCAATCCCCCTCTTCACATTCGACATGGTGCCATCGAGTGTTAAAACGCGAAAGGCGAAGCTTGAATTTATGGGTATGTCCCTCTTTGGCTAATGTACTTTCAAGATGGAGGGGCAACATGGCGACCGGCATTCAAACCCCTCACCCGTATGTATTTTCAATGGCATATTATAAACTTACGAGAATACTTTATTACTTGAAAGAAGTAAATATACAATAATGAGCACATCTATTTTTGAAAGAACTAAGTGTTTTTAGCTAAGAATAAACTAAAAAAGTTACACAGTGTAGCTTTAACGGCAACTGTGCAAGGAGGTTTATACACAAATAGTGTCTGCCTAGATCCAGGACTCTGCATACCAGATATGGGCCGGATTTGGGCCGACACTATGTTGCTGTCTGGGATGCTACAAGCTGTAAAGACTGTTAAAGACTACTTTAATAGCATTTCATTTATTTTCCCTGAAGTCCACTAATTTAGTTTTCATTTTGTTACTGTATCTTTAAGACTTTTTGTAAATAATTGTGAAATACCTATTCAATGATATCATTATCGCAGTTGTTGCAGTTGATAAAAGTACTTCAAAACACAGAATTGATGTTATATAAATGTTAATCTATGATGATTTGGGGTCTGCTGATGTTATGTCTATCCTGACTCCTGTGTTAGTGACGAGAGAAGTTTATTAAGAATAAGGCATCATTAAAGCTGTTCCTCATGTTTACGCTGTTTACTATGTATTTATGACTGAAACAACTACATTTAGTCAAATATCCAAGTGCAGTCACCACAGATGAAAAATGTCCGAAGCCTGAAGATGTCTGTTGTCGCACAACCACTAAGAGGTCACTATTATGAATGACACTGCTTACCAAAATCAAAAGATAAAGCACAACCTCTGCAGGTCTAAATAACAGACACATTAGAATCAATGATTCAATAAACCACTATTGCTGAAGTCGTGGTGTAACATTAGGCACATGTTCAAGGCACTTCTTGTGCCCCAGCCCCTATACAAATTCCAGCGAATTATTACTTTTTAAATTCTTATTATGGCTGCTACTAAAATGTTTGAGCTTTTAGGCCCGCTTTCATAGGCTTAGATTAAGTCAGGATTAGGCCTTGGTTATAGTAGGGCATTTAAGTAAAACATTACTAGTGTGAATCTTGAGACAAAACAATAGCACTGACATATTTTAAGATTAAAATATTAAGAACCTGCATTTTAGTGTGGGAATAGGCATCAGTCTTGTAAAAAGTATTTCCAAGTGTATATCCACCTCGGATGTAATAACATCAGTCCAAAAAGAAAAAAGAAATGAAAAAACATGTCAGTGTTTTCACACCTGAGGAAACGGCAGCTTTCCTTTTAGCAGTGAAGGGCTTTTCTGACTAAGATTCCCTCACACAGCTCTTCCACCCCCATCTGCCCTCCTGAAACTCCTTCCCCATGTTTCCTTACAGGATGTGCCGTAGGCTGTGATCTGTGTCCCCCTCAGCGGTAAAACACAGGTAGGAAAAATAAAGCCTGCTCAGTTCTGCAGCAGTTTAACTAAACATCAGTGAAGCCCACGAGTAAACGTTCTGACTGAAATCATATCCTTAGCCACACTGTGACTTCAACTTAAAAGATGCAGGGCCATGAACACACATGTAGAGACAATACTAGAAAACTAATTTGTACAATGCATTTAAAGAGCAACTTTAAAACGAAGTGCTGAGGAATCAAAAAAGCAAAATCTTCCAAATCATAGCAGAAATATAATATCTCAGAGGGACGAAAGAAAAATCATCCTTTTCTGAGAAGCACAGTACAATGGGCCATACATCTGAAATAAATGCTGAATATGAATCTGAACCTACATGTATTTTTATCATTTCGGAGTCTTTTTTCTCTCATCTGTCCAACTCAAACAGTTTCTTCTCCCAACAAACACAGGCCTTATAGCCATTAATAACATATTTAAAAAGCCTTCCTGGGCTTCATCCAGAAAGAACATTCATAACTCCATCAGCCTAAACACACAGTTTTCATTGGAGCCAAACCAACAATGCAGACATATGAGAAAAGCAGTTCTCTTGCTCTCTTCCTCTGCTGTCTTTCATTGGGTATTTCTAGGAGGTGATGAGTAGTCAAGCTACCCCCTGAGGAGCAGTGAAGACCCAGGTAAAAGAGCTGGGATGGATGAGTAGTTACATTCAGGTCATGGTTCGCTTGTGTGTGTGAGGGTGTTAGGGATGTTTCGGTCCTAAATTAGTTCACCCAGTAAGACTGCAGATCTTTCATTCATAGTCTTTCATTCAAGTCAACATGAATTGCCATTTGCAACCAATTTTACTTGTGTAATCTGATTTTTTTTTATTGTGATGTAAGTTTGGTGGGATTTTTATCCATCAGGAATTGATTAGATTGGGAAAAGTGGGTGATGCATACCAGATTGGAGACAGACCGAAAGCAAGTTTGCAGAACATCTTTTCAGAAGAAGAGCAAGGTATTTTTAATTTAAAGTGCCCATACTATGTCATTTTAAAGGCTCCTTATTTTGTTTTGTGGTCTCCTACAACAGTTTTTCATGCATCAAAGGTCAAAAACACTGCGATTTTCTCATAATCTGCTCTGATTGGCCAGGCGGCCCGCCCGTGTGTTGTGATTGGTCTACAGCTTACAGCGCACATTGGAAAAAAACACTTTTACCATAAACTACTGACCCATCTTTCACAAGCAAGCTTTTGCAAAACCCGCTTTGAACTCCGAGATTTGAGAAGCAGTCGTCAGTAAAATGACATGTTTGAAAGCGGGACCTTTTTTTGAAGAAGTCTTTTATGTTCAGGCTGCATTTATTTGATCAAGAGTACAGTACAAATTGTAATATTCTGAAATATATAATGAAATATATAATGCTTTCTTTTGTAATATATTTAATTCATTCATGTGCCGCCAAAAGCTGAATTTTCAGGAGTCATTACTCTGCTTAATATAACCATATACATTTTTTCAGGATTCTTTTAGGAATAGTAAGTTCAAAAGAAAAGCATTTGTTTCACAAATAGACAATTTTATAACAAAGTCGAGTATCTACTGTCACTTTTGACATTAATATGAAGAGCAAGATATAATTAAACAAAGCAATGTTTTTTCTGTGGAATAACATGCACTGAATTATTTACACTACATTACATTCACACGGGGCGTAGGCGTTAACGCTTCCCATTTACTTTGAATGGGTGACATCATCCGTTGCCGAACTGAATTGTGGGTTCCGTCGCGGCGCTTCACTCGCGTTGCAAGCGGCAGAAGTTGAAGAATTCTCAACTTTTCAAGCGCTAGCGCAGGCGTCATCCAATCAGATCGCCGTATGCAAATATCCTCAGCAGACGCTAGCCAATTGCGTTCATTACTGCTCCGTGAACCATCCAGACCATAGACCGTTAAAAATCCAGACGCAGCTCCTGGACCACTACGTGATATTCTTCCCGCTGTCAGCGCTTTTTCAGGATTTAATGTACTTAACAGCTTCGTGCACCTGTGCAGTGCGCTGACAACAACTACACGGGCAATCGCACTCGCACATACAACCAAAAAAGGCGCTTGTTTGTGTTGTGTTTTGGTCCAAGCGGCAAGTTAATGTGATTGGCTGTTGTCACTATGACGATCGCGTCAGCACCCAGCTTCAGCCACGCCCTCCGTCAAGCGTTAACGCCTACGCCCCGTGTGAATGCGGCGTAAGACCAGGAATATGCATTAGCAATGTAAAGGAGGTATATTTTAAATAAATGCTGATTTTAAACCTAAATACAGTTGTAGAGCTCAAAGTATTTTCAGGAAACACAACAACTACCTTTGAAAGTCTACAATCTGTACTCTCTAAAGACCATGGGCCATATTTAACAAATAAACGTGTGAGAGATGTCAAATGGGAAAGTGTGTGGAGGTACAGTAGACAACGGTGCTGGGTGGGGCAGCTGTAAGGATAAGACACAGAGGATCTGTGTGTGTTTGTGGAGCTGAGCAGAAGCGGGAGGGGGTGCGAGAAAGCGAGTAAACACTGGGATTGAATTTAGGCGCGGAGGCTTTTGATTCAGAGAGCCAAAACAATCCCGGGCCCTGCACACATTCTATAAGCCCCAGACAAGACAGACGGGTTTACATGCATCTGTTCATCAACCTCTTTTTCTCCTGCCCTCTATATCACCCTCTTTTCCTCTGTGTCTGCTTCTCTTTGCAAATCTTAGATTAAGTAAACAGTCCTCGTACCTGTAGCGCTTTCAAAATGTGGGACTCACTGTGATGTCTTTTGTCTGTGTCACTGTGCCATGACTGAGTCAGAGCGACATCAAAGTCTTTCCCTTTCTTACAAACACAATGGCGCAGTCAGAGAGAGCGGTCTGAACATGTTCGTTCCCCCAGAGTTTATATGTACCTACCAGTGTGTTGAGACACGAGGGAGATATGCACATTGCTCAGCAAATTAAGTTTACTAAATACAAATACACACACGTCTCAGTGTGCTAGAGCGAAATCTGTCTGTGTGAACGGATTTCTCCAATGGGTTTGTCATGCAGTCACTCCAGGCAGTTGAGCGTGGCATCATCCAGCATTCAAATACCATGGATTTGCATATTTATCCTTTTTTTTTATTGGTTGCCACATATATGGTCATTTCGAAAGTGGACAAAACAGGAAACAAAGAGACCAAGGCCAGGAATAAAAATTAAAAAAAGATTAAGCTGTGAGCAATTCAGAAAGTTTATGCAAAGTTATATACCCTTTGGTTGGTGTAGATTTTGTAATGTCTCTAATGCTCTTATGCGAAAGTGCTGATATTTATGAGTGATTCATTAAATGATTCATTCAACCAATTCATCTAAAACACTGATTGTATGTGTGACCGATACCGTAGAGCGTAGACCGTACGCTGACCGATCAGTACATAACATCAAAGTTCACACTTATAAATAATCAGATAATGTAATTAGATAAATAATGTAATCAGATAAATAATCAGTATGCATATTTGGCGTGCTGTCCGAGGGGAGGGCTCCGAGCTCAGAATATGAGTACTCACAGAGTAATTACTCCCCACCTGGCTGGGAAAGTAACCAGGTGAAAGTGAGGAGACGGGTGGTGGAGGGATGCAGACAACTGTCGAGGAACATAAGTGAGTCGGCTATAGATAGGTCATTTCCTCCCAAATTTTGTTGATAAAAAATTATTTTGAGAGTAGATGGCTCCATGTGCTTTCGAATCCCTCTCGTGCCAATGAATGAGTCATTGAATCATTTATTCAACTGATTTGTAAAAAAAATAAAATAAAAAAAATAAAAATGCTGAGCGAAACGTTTTTGCTCAGAGATGTGCAACAGCTCTTCGGTGGCTTGTTCAAAATAACCAAGCAATATTGTGCCTAGAATGTAAGTTATTCAATATTAACTTCTTGTTTACAGAGCTGTTGTATAAAACAATATCACACGTTATATAATGTTTCCATCAGATGTCACAGCCATGTGGAAATGTAAGAGCTTTGGTAGTGAGATATTGGTTAGTTATTTTAAATATTTTTGTCAAATTGAGTAAAACAAATGAATATGACATTAAATAATTACAAAATTTTAAGAACAACTAGAACCATAATTAGTAAACAAACAAAAAAAATTCCTCTGGTCCACTGCTTCTCAACTGGTTTGGCAATGGGACACACATTTTCTCATGGTCAATAATCCCTTTTTGGAGGAATTTCACCTAATTAATAATCCTAATATATATATGTATAGCTACGTTCTTCTTACACACTATTTCACCGGCATCCCACAAACTACATATTAACCAACTTTAAGTATCACAGGGTTATGTATAAGCAAGCAGCAAATTCATTTGTGATTTGACTTCACAGTCAAATACTGCACGCTGACTCATATAAAACCTGTCAGCAGGGAACAACTGACAGACAAGGTTTGTAATGTGGGTTTAAAATTTTATAGAGAGGGTTCTGGTTATCAGAAAGCCCCCAACTGACTGCTTTTGCTGAGATGTGACATCAACCCAGCAGGGATAGCTGATAAACTCTACCTGGATGTTCAACCACTGTGAGAGTCTGCAATAAACAGGCCATTAAAAGACAAAATTAGACTATCAATGATAAGACAAAAACAGAGATAAAGAGACTGAGAAAACAGGAAGCGCAAAGTCAAGACATGCCACCTAGTGGGTGACATCCTGTTTCCCACCAAGCACCTCTCCAGGGAGCAAGGGCTTATAGGGAGGAGGGCGAAGACGCAGGGGGGAGGGACACGTCAGTGGCAGATGTGCAGCCAACGGCCATGTGGAAATGATCAATGCGACCAATTAGAGGCAAAGCTGTGCGATACAAACACAGCACAATCTCAATCTAGTGCACATGCGAGTGTGTACGCTTGTGCACTACTTAGGCAACACCCTGTGTACGTTTCCAGCCAGTAGAGCTCTGTCTCTACCACTCCAAGTATTTTTGCAGAAGTAAACAAAATAATCCAGAATAAATTAGAAAATGAAAACAGGAGCTGAAAGGCGTTGTCAGATGTGGAGTGGGGCGAGTTTGTTTTTCTGCTAGATACATAAGCGGTCCCACGTTCTTGCAGTTTTGCAAGGCTATTTCTAGCCTGACTAGCACAGGGGTTTCATTTACGAGCAGGCCAAACCCAAGGCCTTCCCAGGGTGCTCTGGGGCAAGGGGAGGCTTCGGCACGCTCTCATATGGACCTGAATCCCACGCTTCACAAACGAAGCCCTGCCTCCCACACACACACTCTCCTCCAAAATGATTTCCACATCTGTAGAGACAGCCAACGTTTTTTAAGTGCAGCTACATGGAGAAGGAAAAAAAGTGGAGGGGAGCGTAGAGAACGGTTTGACCACAGACTTCCTCCTCAAAAATGAAACGTCAGCTCCCACATCCCCCACACCCTGGTGTATGACACTCAAAAACGCACACACAGCCAGCATACATACGTTTGTAGATTTATTAATAATATAACATATTGGAACATAGCATAGTGAGCTAAAATGAGATTTTGAAGCGAATGAACAAACTCACTAACTCCTAGCATATCATTTTAATGTTATTATACTAAAGTCACATATAGTGCTACTGATTCAGGCTACTTCATTGTCCACACATCTACGCAGGAAATGAGATGAAACCAGCAGAACGTAACTTGTGCTGCAGCCAATAGTGGCAGCCAAGTGCCTTCTTCTCTTCAGAGAGAAAAAGAGAGCGAAATGGATAGAGGAAAAAACGGCCTTTATTAGAAGTGTAGGCCACACACAGCACCCCATCAGATCTACTGGGACTATTTAAGCACATACACACACACCACTGATAGGCCTAAACAAATGCTTTTAATTAAAAGGAGAGTTTAAAAGAACTTTGAAGAGAAAACCCTGATTGGGCATTTGTTTACCACAAATAAAGCATCTGTTGAAGACCAAAAAGAAATGTATTGCGAGTTATGGTACAGACAGGGATCTGCCAACACACACAAACAAGACCAACTCTCTTCTACTAGTTCCACTTTCATGTTTTTCAAAGAAAGTTTCAAAATTAGGTTCCAGATGGAAATTGCTGCTCAAGTAAAAATTTGGCGTTTGATAATAAAATGTCATGTTTTGCTAATAAAATATTAATTATGTCAATAATAAAAAAGTCAATTATGAGAATAACGTTACAGCATTAGAATATTGAAGTCCAAGCATTATTAGAATAAAGTTTTTACATTTATAAATAAATAATATTACTATCAAATTTATTACTATTTTTTATTTTTACATTGGCACATAAAACTCTCAAAGTCAGGAGGACAATTGCTCCATATTTAATTTAAATTTAGATAAAATATATTAAAATAAAAATGTATATTGAAAACAGTTGTTTTGAAATTGCAATAATATATCACAATATTATTGTTTTACTGTTTTTTAATATTTTTAATACATGTAATACATAATAAATTAAGCCTTGGTGAACATAAGAGACTTCTTTCAAAAACATTTAAAAAATCTTATACTCCAAAACCTTTGAATGGCAGTGTGGTACTCTATAATTTGGACTTGGATAAATGTAATAGAATTTGATGTAGATGTAAAAATGTAGTAGAAATATTTCAGTTCATATCCAAATTGCTGTCTGGAAACCTAGAAATAAAGGAGACTTAAATGAGAGTGCTCTTTATTTAGTCTCTTTGCTAAAGAAACAACTGAGATATTAAAGTGATCTCACTTCAGATTACAGATTCAGTATGCATCTTAACTCAAATGGATTTGAAATTAACTGAATTAAAATGGATCTAAAAGTGAAAGCTCAGATTAATTTAAGTAATATGAACTGCAATGAATGGGGCAAAAGTGAACTGAATTGAATGATCTAGGGCCGGTCGCTGTGGCAGCAGTAAGGTGTGTGACTGGCGCTCTGGCAAGCTGCCGCTTCTTTCAGACACGTGCCAGGCCATCATCAGCAGATTTGCAGCATGCGAGGGAAAAGAAAACCAGCAGAGGAGCGTCTGAAGCCAAGAGAGGAGGAGGACGTTTCTGTAAGAGGGGGGCAAAACTCACACACACACACACACACACACTGTTACACGAGCGCTGACAGAGGGGCATTGTGAGTAGAGCTTTTTGTGAGGAAGAGAGTGTGTGTTTGTGTGTGATCCCACATGAGTGCTAATTATGTGGCAGTTGCTGATCAATGGATTATTCACACATACAGACATAATGTGTCTGACAAAACTGCGTCTGTGTGTGTGTGTATTTCTCAAACATCTATATGTGTGAGTCAGTGCCCTCAAAAGGCCTTTCCTGGACTTTCCCTCTTTATGTTCTGAAAAAGAGAAAGACGCCCCCCAAGAGCTTTATTTCACATGTCACAGTAAGTGCTGTAGCAGCTCTGTGACTCAAATATGAGTGTACTACAACAAAGACAAGTTGTTACTGTGACCCACTGCCCATATCTTATCTAATATTCTAAATCTATTCGTCCTACCTTCTTAGCTTCTCCTGTGACAGTAGGACACATAGCCCAAGTCTATTTAAGCCACCCAAATGCTCTTGTACACACAGCAGCTGCCTCTCTGCCAGCCTTATAACTAAACTACTGAGGAAAAGGAAGTGGAAGAACATTCCATTGCCAAGTTCCATGGCCAAACATAATCAAAATGTCACCAAGCTACACACTTCTCTCCTGTAAAAAATAAACTGAGACCAGGATGAATGTCTATAAGGGCCAAGGCCTGTTTATGCTGGTTGTTACCTGTCTAGATGGTGGACCAGTATGGTCTTTCTGGGTGAAGGTGGTTGACCAAGGTAGTCGTTGGTTAACATAATTAAGGGGTTTGGCAGACCAGCATCTAAAACACAACATATGCTGGTGACCAGCTATGCTAGTTGCATAAACTTAGCCACTATGTTAAGACTGTGTGTGCATCTTAATCAGCTCCTTAGTTCGGTTGTCAGGGCACTGATCAGGGAGTCAGCCCATTGACTTACCGGTATGTCCTGATCAGTGCCCTGACTAGTGAATTAGGGAGCTGATTGAGACGCAGGGTTAATCTTAAGCACTAATTTGTCCAACTAGCAATTAGTCATCTTACTTTTTCTAATTCAAATTGAACCGATTTTTACATTTTATGTAACTGATTTTAAAAAGTTAGGACCAGAGTCTTAAAAAAAAAATTAGATGACTAGCTTTTTTTGTAACTTTGCGCAAGGCTCCGCTTCTGAAGATGCATGACTTCAAGTGCATTCTGGCTGAGCAGGTATGTCTGTGCCGACATCATGCGCTTACCTACATGAATTGCTTACAAATAAGTCCACAAATAAGCAATTTAAATCAAAATAAAGGTTAATGTTTAATTAAAATGAAATTAGAAAATATTTAAAAGATTGTTGATTAATTTAGTTTTATACACTCTAAACCTGAAGTTGGCAAAACCGCAATCAGTTACTACATAATTTTTTTTTTTTTTTTAAGTTAAGAAATTCAAAGTTTAAGTAAGAAGAACTGGCAGATTTCAATTTGGTACATCTACATTTTAATTGCTCTTAACTTTTTGAGTAAGTTAATTCATACACTTAACTTAAAATAATCAATTCATCTCAATTTAGATATTTTAGGTAGTGGCAGTTTAGCTAATTCAGCAAATGCTAACTTTTTAACAAAATGTTTTGATAACATTTGCATAGCATAGCAATTGCTGAAAGATTACAGCAATATAGACATGCTCCACTCGTCACCATGATGGTAACCCCCCAAAAAACCCAACAAACCCAAATAACAGAAACTCTTCTAAATTAGCATAACAAAGCATTAAACACTATTAAATCTCCCTCTTAACATTTATCCTGCACACACACACACACACACACACACACACAAAATGATATAACACTTCATTTTTAAACTGGGTAAACCCAGCCTGATCTCCCGGTGATTTGATTTTGCCCTGCAGCTCAGTCTAGAAACCTGTACATTCATTTCTACTGCTTCTGTTACACTTCTTCGGGAACCAATCACAGACTGGCTTATCCACCTGACATGCTATCGAATAATGCCAGTTGATCATGCCTCTTGTGCAGTAAAAAATACAGAGCAGACTCCCCAGGCCAATGTTCAATTTTAAATTGAGCCTGGTCTGGTGATAGCAAGACAACTTAATTTTAAGTAGCAAAGCACGCTGGGAAAGAGAAATCCCAGCCCAGTTTCAGGTAAATTTAAGTTTGTCTAAATTAAAAGAAACATGTTCATAAAACTATGCAACATTTAAAAGTACTTAAAATATATCAGTTTTGTGAATTCAAAAGAAAAAGAAAGTACCAAATACTCATAAAAGTTAATTTGATTGAACTCATTTGTTTGATTTGAGTTTGCCCTATACTCAAACCAATCAATTATTTTGAGCGTTACATATGTTGTCATATCCATATATTTTGATTTAATGTTACTTGTAATAATCTTTTTTTTTTAAAGGTTTACTGGGTTTTTCACGATTCTTTGGTTCTTTTGATTCTTTTGTAGTGTGGGTTTGGTGAAGTGTAATAAACAAACATGGTCACTTATGTACCTTACTTCTGCTGCTTCCTGGTTTAGAGGACAAGTACTCTGAGTCGCCCCCTGTCATTTCAAAGAATAGTACAACAGTAAGTGTGTCACGTATAAACGCCTCATCCGTTTGGGGACAAGTGGAAGCTCATGCATGGAGCCAGGCAAAAATATAAACGAGGCTTAAGAGCCCCCCGCCGTCCATCCTAGTTTTCATACACTTGCTTGACTCATGGCCCTGAAAGCAGGATCCTCCTCCTCAACAAACACATGACATACGACTCTCCATGCACTCTGAGAGACTGAGTCATATCTGTGTGTGTATGAGTTAGAGCAAAAGGCAGCTGTTCTTTCAATAAAGAGATACTAACAGGCTTCAAGGACACACACACACACACACACACACACAAACAGATACACAGCAGGGATACAACACATAGAAGTGAGAGGGAGTGAAGGTTAACATTTAAGTGGGAGGTGTAGCTACAATCCTGATATCTTTAAAAACTGACATAAAATCATCTCACTCTATTCTCTCAATGCATGTAGGCACATCTATCCATCCACCTATCCATCTGTCAGCCACTGTTTTCACTTGAATGTTTTTCAGACTAGGTGACACACTGTGCACACACAAACATACTGAAAGTGTCTGTGAAGTTGCAGTAGAGCTCCAACACACACACACACACCCACACACAAAACAGGTGCGGCTCGGTGCAGGTGTTGAGCACGCCTAGGCAAAGCAGCCGGAGAGATAGAGCATGCTTCTCTCTGTGTAATCAGAGACAGGCCGAAACTAAACGTTTGCAGTATTGTTTCAGCAACACACGCTCCAGACACTCCCACACGCACATATCCAAATTAACCGACAAAAGCCCTCTTTTGTTAATGCACTCGCACAGAGGAAGGCCTGAAGGCCCCACAGGCCTGAAGTTCTCTGCCCACGCCACCTGCCGCAAAACACAAAGACAGAGGGGTGTAGTCCATTAGGGTCGTTCTGTCCCTCTGTCTCCACCCACAAATCCCTACAACCTACAATTAGGCAACACCTTTCTTCATCAGGTTAACCCCCGTTTGTCTAGCTCAGAGACATACTGTACCACACACAAACACAATTGTTTTTGTAAACATAAGCGTAAAAACTAATTACTTATACATACTGTGTGTGTGTGTTTGTGTTATCGTACTGTTGTTGTTGTGTGTGTGTGTGTTATCGTACTGTTGTTGTTGTTGCTGTTGTGTGTGTGTGTGTGTGTGTGTGTGTGGGCATGTTTTTGTGACAAATGAGGACACAATTGTGTATAATGACATAGGTATGACAAAGGTATTACAAGGAGAGGGTGACTTATGAGGACATTGGACATGTCCTCACTTTTCAAAATGCTTATAAATCATACAGGATGAGGGTTTTTTTAGAATGTAAAAATGCAGAATGTTGTGTGCAATGCAAATGCAATGTGTGTGTGTGTGTGTGTGTGTTGTGGTACAACACTTCCTATGATGTCGTAAATGAAATGACCTAAAAACATTGCACATATACACATACATACACAAATACACACACACAAATACACACACACACACACACACACACACACACACACACACACACACACACACACACACACACACACTCACACACACACACACACACACACACACACACACACACACACACACACACACACACACACACTCACACACACACACACACACACACACACACACACACACACACACACACACACACACACACACACACACACACATAATTTCACTGCTGTTTAAGTTTGGCATTGGTTAGATTTCATATGTAAAGAAATGTATTATGCTCACCAAGGATGCATTAATTTGATCAAAAATACAGTAAAACATAAATATTTAAATATTATTACAATTTACAAAAACATTTTAATTTTAATATAATTTAAAATAGTCTTTAGTGTCACGTGAATCATTCTAATGCTGATTTGCTGTTCAAGAAACATTTCTTGAAACACAGTTGTGCTTTATACTTTTGTGATACATTTAATTAAGATTCTTTAATGAATAGAAAATTCAAATAGTAAAATATTTCAACAATATAAAAATAAATGTATTAATTAAAAAAAATCTAATACATCAGATCAACAAAAAAATCAAAAGAATATATAGAATAAAATCATTTTAAAATCTCAGTTTGAGGCATATTGTCCACGTAACTGCTTCAAAATGACACTTGGGAATCAAATGGTGGCTGCCTTTGTCTGTTCAAGTCTCCAAACAATACCGTTTCTGCTGACACTGATGGTTGTGATTGTAAAAGCGAATCTTGGAAAGAAAAGGCCAGACCTTGGCAACATGTCCCAGCCACACTGTCTCTGTCTGTGCTTTCTTTTCTATCATCTAAAACTAAGAGTTTTGAGATTGAATTTAACTTTAGAAACTTATTTACAGATGGCTGGAAAAATACATTGCGATTTTGACGTAATTCAATTATACTATACAATTGTAAAGGCATTTGTTTCTATGTATCATATTATCCATATGATCTATGTGAATCCTAATGGTGTGTGATAGATGTAGATGTAGATGTTGGACTTTAGATACGGGACATTTTATTATAATCATATGCTCCCGTGGCCTATGTTTAAAAGCTATTTAAGCAACAAAATCAATTTTCTAAATCATTTCATTGCTGATGAAAACAAAATCTTGCATAAAGTGTGTGTCAGCTTGGATGAAACATGCAAACTCACAAATGCAACCAGAAAAAATGATGCATGTCAGGAATCATCAGGAACATGAGTGCAGAGAGATGTGAGTGGACACTGACCGCGCAGGTCGCCCACCTGTGTCCTGAGAGGAGAGGCTCTTTCCTGGAATCAGCCAACAGGAATGTAAAACCACACAGAGCTGCTGTATTTCTCACCTGGACCCTTCTACAAGTGCAGAATAAAATAACCTCAACCCCTAAAAAAAGATCTGGCCCAGTCAACAGGACTGTCAAAGACAGAGTCGAGAACAAAGGGGTCTCGCAAAGACTCGAGATACCACCAACACTTAGACTCCAGCATAGACCTGCTATTCCCATAACATCACATATAATACTAGATCACTTCTAATATTAGAATAACTAAAATTCCATCTTTTGTTGTTCATCTGTCTTTTTTCCATTTTTGTTGTTGCATGACATACAATTTATATACATAGATCAGGCATAACATAATGACCACTGACAGGTAAAGTAAATAATTATCGCTTCATCATGGCACTTGTTAGTGGGTGGGATATATTAGGCAGCAAGTGAACATTTTGTCATCAAAATGTGTGTTAGAAGCTGAAAAAATGGGCAAGCGTAAGGATATGAGTTTGCCATGGGACAAATTGTGATGGCTAGACGAATGGGTCAGAGCCTGTCCAAAACTGCAGCTCCTGTTGAGTGTCTCTGGTCTGCAGTGGTCAGGATCTATCTAAAGCGGTCCAAGGAAGTGGAACAGTGGTGACCTGGAAACAGGGTCATGGGCGACCAAGGCTCATCGATGCAATGCGAAGGCTGGTCCATGAGGTCAGATAAAACAGACAAGATATTGTAGCTCAAATTAGAAGTTAATGCTGGTTCTGATAGAAAGGTGTCAGAATACATGAATCCGTATAGGGCTGCATAACCACAGACCAGTCAGGGTGACCATGCTTCCCCCAGTCCAACACTGAATGCACTGGGCCACAGAGCAATGGAAGAAGGTGGCCTGGTCAACTTTTTCTTTTACATCACGTGGATGGCCGTGTTCATCGCTTACCTGGGGAACACGTGGCACAAGGATGCACTATGGGAAGAAGGCAAGCCGGTGGAGGCAGTGTCATGCTTTGGGCAATGTTCTGCTGGGAAAACTTGGGTCCTGCCATCAATGTGGATGTTACTTTGATATGTACCATCTACCTAAGAATTGTTGCAGACCATGTACACACTTCATGGAAACAATATTCCCTGGTGGCTGTGGCCTCTTTTAGCAGAATAATGAGCGCTGCCACAAAGCATAAATGGTTCAGGAATGGTTTGAGAAAAACAAACAAAAAAATCCAATCATTTGTGGGATGTGCTGATCCATAGAGGCCCCATCTGGCAACTTACAGGACTTAAAGGATCTGCTGCTAACATCTTGGTGCCAGAAACCACAGCACACCTTCAGGGGTCTAGTGAAGTCCATGCCTCGATGGGTCAGGGCTGTTTTGGCAGGAAAAGAGGGATCAACACAATATTAGGAACCAATTATTGTTCATTATGTTATTCCTGATCGGTGTATGTAATGGATAATCCACAGCTAGGTGAGCACTATACAATTTGAATGCATGGCGTACAGGCAAAGAACCACCTGATGTGAAGCTTAGTCATGTAACGCACACCTAGCTGTGGATTATCCCACTTATACCATGGTTACTTGCCAACACTGACAAGGTAAAGTAGTCATTTGACAAATTAGGTTTTTTTTTTATCATATACGAAGTGTTAGGTCTTGCCTTCTGCACATTGACAACAATCATTGTCAATTGTGCACATTGAATGCATACCTTCCAGCCAACCAGAATGAAGTATTCTAACAGAACCTGTATAAATATATACAATAGGTGATATATATTGCTCTATATAATCTCTAGATAATTACGGCAATTCATCTCAATGGGGCACATAGTGGATAGTCTCACAAAAGTAAATATTTCGCAAGAGGAATGGAGTGGAGAAGCCTGCATCATCACCAGGAAAAATAACCAATTTTGCTTTACATCCAGAGATGGGAAAATCTCTTTTTTTCTTTTTCTCTCTCTCCTTCTCACTTTCCAACAACGATCCAACCCAAACAGCAAAAACTGGGTTTCTGAGCAGACCTCTATGTTTCCGAAGGAAAAGAGATGGACCGTGTTCAAAGAATAACAAAACAGACGAGATCTACCACACACACCTCAGCAGTAACAAATTATCTATATAGCGGTTGAAAAGGTCACTCAGAAATGTAGCAAGCACATAAAAACTTCTGTACCATACCACTCCAAGATGACAAAAGCTGTGATATATCACACAATCAGACAGTTATGAGCTGTGACGGAACTCTGGATGTTGTCGATTTTGTGCAAACATATATGCAATACGAAGCAAATACTGCGATGTAACGTGTTAGGGGTAATTAGACATTTAGGCGCTTGCTATCAGCATGTTACTTCTGCATTAATAGTCGCATGTCATTAATTCATCAAAAAGCTTGCTGTTTTAGTAATTACTCATGAAGATACACACAAAGATGGTGCAAATGTTTGGAGTTAAATTGGCAGTCTGCTTGAATGAACACTGAAAATATTTAGAGACAATCAGTGACTGTGATACATAAGCAGAACAGAGGGAACCTTGACATACTAATGGGCACAGAGAGAACAACGCGATGATGATGATGATGATGATGATGTGCAGTCTTCCTGCAGAGCTTATTGATCAGAGGGGTGTGACTGGAAGGCCGAGAGACAAGGCCTGAGAAATCCGAGCTGGGCACTATAATTGAATCCCTATGGGACAAGGCAAGAATATGATGGTCAAAGCGTCCACCCTCTGATTGCATCTCTTCTCAATCTGTTCAGAGTTTTTCTACTGGCTTTCCAAGAAGATTTTGCATAGTAAGAGAATGTTGCACGGCCAAACACAAAGAGGCCATTTTTCCCTCCAACTTCAAACAAATTGGGATCAGATCAGAGACATGTGAGATGGAAGCAGCAGGAATCAATTAGTGCACCCGCTTTGATGATGTCATTGACAAGCAATCGGTGAACAGACCAGCTTCCGTTTGAGATCGCAGGAAACATGAGCCTTCACCGCAGCCCTCCTCATTTTTACGGAAATCGTAGTTTAACATCCTGCATGTGTCTACAAACTCAGTTCAGATCTCACAAAAGCCTCATTAAGATTAACCAAAGTTTAACTAGCAAGTTAGCCATGGCACAGTTAAACTGAAAGGAATCAAATTGAAAACTAACAATGATATAGCTGAAACGAAGCTGAAACAGTGTTCATTGAATTATTGAATCGGGGAGTCTGAATCATTTAGTGAATTTATTTATTTCAAATAATCACTTTAAAAATGATTCACTGATTCATTTGAGTCACCCCTCAGACATGGTCCCAGAAATCCTCATCTATACATTTACATTCTCAGTTCATCGTGGATTTCATTATTGTGTTGCTCACAAAATGTCTCAATAACGAAATTTTAACCTCTAAAAATCAGTTCAACTGAATTATTACTATAACATTATTCAAATAAAGTAATAGGCCACAAGAGGCAACAAAATGTAACTAATGTGTTCATGTGAACACATTTTTGAGGTGGGATACGGGTTATGTTAAGAGACAGGTTTGGTGGTATGGTTAGGTTTTAGGCTGGGTATGGTAAAGCTGTATGAGAAGGGTCAACAGTGATGTAATTCAATAAATTCATTACAGCTGTAATTACATGGAGTATAATGTGAAAATATAAATGTACACAATGAATGCATTGTATCAAATGATTAATTCATACACACAATCACTATGATAAAAACACCAATATTCACTAGTATGTATATTGTATTACTGGAATAATTAGAATTGGAATAAACAATTATTTAACCAAGTAATAAAGTTCATCCTAACAGTAAGTGGTTTGTGGGGGCTCAGCAATGTTGTAACTTGCCACATAGATAAAGTCAAGTCACCTTTATTTTTATAGCGCTTTATACGATACAGATTGTTTCAAAGCAGCTTTACAGTGATAACAGGAAAATGCCTTTTGGCTGTTGTTCATAGTGTAAGTGGAGGCTCATTAAATGAGAATGTAGAACTGTCTGTTTTCAACCACAGTTTGTGAATCAGACTACATTTCTGAGTTAAGACTGAAAAAAGTATGAAGTAATGAGGAACGCTCCACCTCAACTGACTGGAATAAGGAGAGATGAAGATGAGAGGCCTTCGTCTGCTCCCCGTTTGATTCCTCCAGTGAGCATCGGCAGCTGTGCGCGGCTCCATGAGTGTGACCCCCCACCACCACCCCGTGTGTTCTGCCTCGGAGTTAACTGTCAAACTGGCGCCATGCAGCTCCACAACATGTTCCGTGGTACATGACTAGTCATGAATATGGAGATGTGCTTGCGAAGCGTAGCATGTAAACACGTACACATGTAGGAAAATATATGAAAACAGATGCGCTTATACCGATAATGAATAGTCGCCAAATCCACGTAAACATGCACAATAATACAAATAGGGGTGCAGAATGAAGCATACACCCACACACTGAGTGTGAGTCAGAGTCGGCATCTCGATACACACACTCACATCAGACTTGGAAACATACTTAATAGTTTTGTAAACGCCAAACTATTAAAACACCAATTCCTGTGGTGAAGCCTCAGACTGCAGCCCCTTTCATAATGGAGTCATTTAGTCCGATTCTTCCTCGTGCTATCTGCCCCCAAGCGAACATTCTTACACACACAGACATGCAGAAGATTTATAGCGTCTGAGAGAGAAAAACACCACGCCCCAGTGTGGCTCCGACACAAGGGCCTGCACACTGGCACCGAATCACAGACAAACGTACTGTTGTGTTCTTTGTCACATAAATACGCATAATATTACAGAAAAACTAGTTCTTCGCCTGTGCTTTAAAATAAACTCTCAAGCATACAGTCACAGACTCATTGATCATTGTATCGAGTAATAAAAGCACCAGATAAAACACTATTCGAAATACTCCAAAAAACCTTTATTGGTGATGTAACATTTGCGAATGTTATTTTCCAAAATACGTACATTTCAAGCATGCCACAGTGTTTAACTTTTTCCTTTTTGAATCAATTAATAGTTTTTTATGTGTAAGTGCTTTCAAATCTAACACATACACACACACACACACACACACACACACACACACACACACACACACACACATACGGTATATACGGTAACACTTTATTATGGGGAACATATATTAACTCAATAAATTGCCTCAATAAACTCCGGATTTACCGATTATTAATAGTTAGTAAGGTAGTTTTTGTAGCATTTCTGTTTAGGTAATGGGTAAGATTAAGGGATGTAGAATAAGGTCATGCAGTAAGGGTCAGTGCATTAATATGTGCTTTATAAGTTCTAATAAACAGCCAATATCCTAGTAATATGCATGCTACTAAGCAACTAGTTAATAGTTAATAACTGAGCCTTATATTCTTAGCAAAAATCACAATTTTTCAGATTTTTTTTAAATAATTTGCTTTGCCTTCAGTGTGATAGCCCAATTATTCAATAAAGCAAATATACTGAAATAATATTAATTATATCATGCTTTATCACACACAGTAAATCATACGTTTGGAAAAATATGGTTATATTTTTGGATGTTTATAACTTTTAATGATAATTTTTGGGGTCCATGGTATCAAAACATTGTTACAGTACTCAAAACAAAATGAACCGAAATGCCCATCCCAACTTAAAATCTGAGCATGGCATGCAGAGTTCCGATAGCCCGCCATCCAGTGCTCTGCGGAGGGTCTTGGGCGAAAGCTGGCTGCTGATTGAATCATTTTGGCCAATCAGTTTACTACTCTCTTGCTGCTCTCCCTTCCCGAAGTGGAATGACAAACCAAAGCCTCTTGGCATGGCCCGAGCACACGGACCCAATTTCTGCTTTGCATAAAAAAAGTAAAAACCACACACGAGCACTACGAATGAACAGAGGAAAAAAGGAGGAGAGGAGGAAGCAGCGCCAAGCATCAGATCTCCTTAAAGCCTTACAGCTGAAGCCTCCATCTCAGAGGAGATCACATTTCAACAAGATTGAGTTTAAGTGGTGGAGACAGAAGCTGCATGAAAGGGAGGGAGGGAGAGAGTTTCTTGCTCTAGTAATAGTAGTGCAGGAAAAATGGCACAATATAGTTTACAGAGAGCCAAAAGCTACTAGACTAAACTCCAGCGTTAAGCTCTGCTCCAATGAACCATTTGCATCAAATATCCAAAAGCTTAATAAAGTTTCCTTCAATGAAGCATGGTTAATGATGCACCAAGATAAAACGGAATTCCCTTTACTTTCCATTTACCTTGTGAGGGAGCGTGCATCACATTTTAACTTGTCATACGGTCAATAAAGTACTTATTACTATTTTGGGCTGATGGAATACCTGATTCTGTCTAAAGGTCGTTGCACAGGGTACGCTGCTGTTGGAGCTTCTGAGGAGCTCTGGATGGGACAGGGTTAAAGTCTCCTCCCTGGGGCTGTGCTTGCTACCGCTAAAATTAAACCTCCCCCACAGCTGGTTCCCATTAGCCTGCAGTGACACTAGGAGCCTGTACTTAAGCTGTGCTGCGGGGGCTCAGACGCCCCACTCAGATAATACTGTCCCCCGCCACAGGCCAAGTTTAAACTGGCCGTGCACAGCTTCTGCTGGCAACGGCTGTGTTTTCAAACCAGGAGACAAGAAGAGGAGAGAAAGGTGAGAGTTATGGAGGGATCCCATCTCTGGTGGGGGGGCGTTTAAGTTCATCAGAAGAGAAACACATTTACACGACAATGTGAGGGAGCAAAATAATATGAAAAAAATGAAGATGTACTATATATATCATTATCATATCAGTAAGCAAAATTAGAGCTTTTATCAAATGTATTGTTATGAGTGGATATTTCATTTTACATATTCATTTCTCAGATATAAATCACTTTTTATCATCTAATACTCACTTAAAGGTAATCTTTAAAAATATTACTAATTTAATAACACTGTTTACTGATGTAATCTTTAGTAAATCTAAAATGAATTTCCATTTTTCATTATGTATATTCAGTTATCCTGTCCAAATTCACTTCTAGCATGTTTTATTTTTAATTAATATATGCAAAATGTTATAGAGGTTTACTATCAGTATCAGACATATATTTTATGATATCAACCAGAAATGTAATGTCGGTGCATACCTAGAAATACGTGGTCCTCTAAAATAAAACAGGTCAGTTAATAATGCTGAGTGAATAACTAAATCCCAACTACAAAATGCCTCGTGGCCCATTTCAAAGTGTATATAAAGATTTTTTCTTTTTCTTTTTATCGGGTATATCATCAGGCGGCTGCTTGTGAAGTCATATATTTAAGGTGCTCGTGCCTCAGTTTTTCTTTACAACTCTGCTTTTATCTCTAAATTACTTTTACAGTTTGGGAGTCTGGCAGCAAAACACAGCACATGGCATTGTGTGTAACAAATGAGACGTTGATGACTGATTTATGGCGTGTGAAATAAACCAATCGGCAGTCTTGAAAGGACACCTCAGCCAATAGTCAGACAGCGATCACACATTCCTGATGACAGGCAGCACATATCTCACATGATTTTGCATGTTAGGATCAACTGAGAGTCTGAACGCTTTCCGGTTAGGGTAATATTTTAGCTGTAGTCTATTAAAACCATAGCTCTTAAGAGGGATCTGTTTGTAGAAAAGGTTAACAATCAGTTTAATTAGGAGCAGAGGCTGGGGCGCACGCATGAACTCTCCCGGTCTGACACTCGCCGCTCTACAGGGAATTCACCATGTCAGACGTTCACCGTGTGTGTGAGTGTGTGTGTAGATGAGAAAAAGAAGAAGAGAGAAAATTAAAGGATGAAAGGAAGACAGAGGGCATGTATAAGAAAAGGAGGAACAGAGTAAGAAAGGAAGGGAGGATAGACCTTATCAGCAAAGTTTGTCCATTCAGGATTTCCTTCCAAACAAAAGAGAAAGGAAACTCCAACTCTCAAATGTGTTACATGGATATAAATCTGTCAAGAGCACTTGTTAAGGACATTGTTTTTTCAAGCTTTTTTCATCAACTTCTAAATGTGATTTAAAACAATAGGATGCACAAGATATACCCAGATAAGGGGATAAATTGCACAGATTGTTGCAACAATAATGGCTAAAAAATGTGTTGCCTTGAAGACAATTTCTACCTGACTGAAATGACTAAATTGATTAAATGAAGGTAGGTAAATTGATTCACTCACTTTTAAAGTCTGACATATATATACAACTGGTATTTACTGTGCAAAAAATGGTATTACTGTGGTTTTGGACATGCCACTAAAATTTAGACTGACTTAAACAAATAAATATATAAATAGGGATGAAATCGTATGCTAATACTATGGTATTTCAAAATATACCATTGTACAAAAATGAATGTACAACAGCATTTGTACTAAAGGGTATTTTCTAAGAGCACCATGGTACATGGTGAAAAACCATAGTAGTACCATAGTAGTTTTTTGTAAGCGGTAATATGTACTGAAAAGATTTTAAGGTGTCTTTTTTTACATTGTATTTATACATCAAGTATTGAGTAACAAAGACAGCTTAAAATCTTTTTTTTAGTACAAACTGCTTACTAATTACTATGGTACTACTATGGTTTTTGGCCAACTGAGTAATATTAATTAATTATGTGTACTTATTATAGGGTTATGGTTAGAATTAGGTTTGTTGTAGGGTTAGTTGCAGGTATTTATGCATTATAGTTATAGTCTAGTAAATACATGTAACTATAGTAAATACATGTATAGCGACTACTATAGTCGGATTTCTCACTTGTAACAAGTGGGTAACACTTTATTTTACAGTGTCCTTGTTACATATGTAACGTACTTACCATAGTAATAACTGTAAATTATAAATAATTACATGCTAATAACCCTCAACCAAATCCTTCTCCCACCCTAACCCTATAGTAAGCACATGTTGTTAATTATTATTAAACAGTACTTAAATATATAGTTACACTGTAACAATGACACCATAAGATGAAGTGTAACCAGTTAAACCTAAAAACAAAAGTAAAACTCCCTTAGCATTCCACGTAAATACCATAATATATGAATTTGGTAATCACCATCTGATACCATCAAAATACCAAGTTACCAGCACAGTACTTTATTTTGTAAACAAAACCAAATGGCCAAAGCATTAAAATGACCTATTTAACATGCCTTCCAACTCAAACAGAGTAAGTAAATATTGCGAGACATTGCAATTCGAAAGCATGTGAATAGAACAAAACAGGTAGCCGTGACAATCTAACATGCAGCGCTGTGAGTTTGTGTGTCGGGTAGGTAACTAGCAGTGTAGGGGTATGCATAGCGTGGGCTGTATTTTGAAGGCAGACGGTGTGAGGCTCATTAAAGCTGCATGGATCTGAGTTCTGGCAGAGGTGACAGACAGGTGGATAGGATTACCAGTGAGCCCCGGCTCAGGAACACGCATGCTCGGCTGCCCGTCAGCACGGGGATCGACGCACACACCCTTCACGCCTTTTTAAATAATTAACAGCCAAAGATTAGTCCGTCAGCCTCGGGGCCAAAAGGTCCATTGATTTCTTACAGATGCATTTTTAATGAGCGCATCTCAGTGAGGCAGTGTCCGTGAAGAGAGGCTTCCTCGTCCAACACAGCGCAAGAAACACCAGCAGCTTTGCAAGGGGCTTGTGGTAAAAACACAAACAAAGCCAGTAAGTGCCTCTCTAATGTCTCGCACTAACGTTCTTCTACATAAAGGCTTGAAGGGAAAGGCCTCAGGGGTGACCTTAAAAGAACCTATGGCAAAATGCTATTTAATCCGGCTCAAGCATTTCCTTTAATTGGTCTTGTGCGACCATCCATAAAGCTGTTGTGCCGACGGCATACTTGCTAATCAGCCTTTATGAACTGTAAACATCTCAACACCAGACTCTTTAAAGGGATAGAAGGCTTGAATTAAATTTGTATCGCATTTGGTAAGTGTGACAGACACACTAAGAAAGTGATCGCTGCATCTGCGGACAGCGCGGCTGACAGAGTGACTGACGGTGTCAATTACGTATTTCCCTTTCTTTACAGTATTAAGTATCACAAGCAATACAATGAGAGAGAAATCTACCTGAGAATCTGATTTACTGTACGCTGAGCAAGATTAAAGGAACATGGAGCAGCTTAAACGGATAGTTCACCAAAAATCGATCATTTACTCACCTTGACATTCTCTCTCATTGACAAAAAAAAGTAAGTCATACAGGTTTAGAACAAAGTACATTTTATTTTTCGGTGAACTGTCCCTTTAATGTCATTTCAGCATTTCAGACTGTATGTGTTAAATGAATGGACTTTTTAAAAGTGATCTTACATGGGGTAGAACTTATGGTTATAGGCCTGTGATAGGCATGGACAGCCTTGACTGAAATAACAGAAATAAATACGGAGTTTAATAGTGGTTATAAACGGATTGAAGACGGTGCTGTGCAGTATGGTTTTATTTTACATTCTTATGGGTTTAGGGAGGCTATGCATTCCTTAAATCCAGAGAAACAAGAGGGAGTTGTTGAAAGACCCATTCAAAAATCTAAAACCGATGAGCGTGTCTGAAATAATACTGCTACAGAAATAAAATTGAAAGTTTAAACATAAAATGGAAACCCGTGCCATGTTTCATTCAAGAGGGAGTGTTTTTCTTGCTGTCTGCAGGGTAATATTTCAAGGGTTCATTTTTCCTTGAGATGTGCGAGAGAGAAACGTATAATTATGGAAAATCAAGGCTTTTGCCCATCTAAACCATGGATACGTCTGGTTTGAAAAAGCGACACACTTCCTCTGCTGTGTGTAAAGGAAGGAAAAGCAATGACTTCTTCAATCATTCCTCAGATTTCATATATCATGCATGTGGCCTTTTTTAAAACTGACTACAAGTTTTGCATGTTACTACTATCACACAACACGCCTTTACACATTTGAATGAGAGTGTGAACATGTTTATGATCTGATTTTTTTTTAAGTAGGAGATGAGAGTAATGTTTGAAATTGGGTTGGTGGGCTGGGTAGGGGGAATAATTGCAAATACTTGAAAAAGTGTCAAGACTACCTTTCCCGTCTCCCGCTCGAAGTCCACATATTCTCGGGTGGGCGCCTGCCGCTGATCGCCATGAAGGTTGGCTGGGAAGAACTGCAGCGAGAGGTTGGTGCCGGTCGCCACAAAAGCCTTTTAGAGGGAAATCAATACAAACAGGATAAGAAAGCCAGGCCCGAGCATAAATTATGCAGCCCGTCATTTCTGTTTTCACATCAGAGAGGAGAGGAGAATGCCTGGAGCCAAGGCCAGCGCTCAAAACATCAGGAAAAAAAAGGGAGGAGGGGATGAAGGGTGAAAGAAAAAAAACCAAGTCATCATTTTCTCTATTTGAGGTATTGAGTTACACACATCTGATTCTATTTTACCAACGCTCGTTGCTGGCAAACTGGGCTGCACCAAACTGAGTTTGAGAGAAGACAGAATGCAGGAGTGAATGAGTGACAGAGAGATAACAGAGACGAGGAGGAGGACAAAATCAATAATTGTTTTAAATGCAGCCCCTCACTTACATTAATAGCAGTAAAGGTTTTGAATTACGGTACAATAATTCAATAACGTTCTCAAGGAACACGAGCAACAAAAAACTGGATTTTATACTAAACTGTCTCGCAGAATTGTCTTGCATTTTAATTATAAATCTACAAAAATATATTAAGATCAAACATATGATTCACTGCACTCATATGCTCAAAAATATTGTTCACAGACGGGGTTTAGATTATGCCAGGATTTAGAAGTTTTTATAAATGTGCCTTAGAAAAAACATTACTGGGTTGCATCTTGAGACAAAACTGTATTTTGAGATATGTCAGTGCAAGTTGCTTTCAGTAAGAGCACCTCAAACATGCATTTTAGTCTAGGCTTAAGTCTTGTCTGTGCAACCCGGGGGATCATTGTAAATTATATTAATCAACACTCAGCATCATCGCAATGGGCATACAAAGACTTAAAGAGGTGAGGAAAGTTACTCTCTGTAGCTTTTGTAATAGACCTGTTTGCCTGGGAACCTCAGCATTCAATCTACTGTTGATGTTAGGGGCAAATAAGGCCAAACATGACCACATCTCACTGATTAAAGAACTAAAGTGCACCATATGCACGTCACAACACTAGACAGCAGTGAGAAAACAAAACTATTAATGGACCCACTTTATATTAGGTGACCTTAACTACTATGCACTAAAATTTACATTAATAATTTGATACAATGCACTTATTGTGTACATACATGTTTTTACATTGTACTTACATTTTTTTAACTACCTGCATGTAATTACATCGGTGATTAATTTTACTTACCACACCACCACACCTATCCCTAACTTTACCCGTATCCCACCTCAACATCAGCAAATGTGTACTGCAATACAATATGAACACAATAATACATTGTGCTTATTGTTTTGATGCATGTACAGTTAAGGGCACCTAATATAAAGTGGGACCTTATTTATTTCCATTTTATATTAGAAATGTCAGTAACGTTACTCCTCAGTAAACTATATCAAGTATAAGGTTATGTAAATTGATGTTTATGATTAAATTCGAATTAAATCAAAAAGTGGCAATGGACTCTATCTACTCTGTAATTGTATACTAAACAGAATAAAAGTAATCTGAATTATCATAACAGCTCTATTCTTAGAATATTATGGGTAGCTGAATCTCAAACAGCCTTGAAGACATGAGATAAAAAAAGATAAACAAGCCAAAGAAAAGGCTGACACAAAGCAAATCTAGAGCAAAACTGCAAATATCTCTAAATACAACGAAATAAAATACATTTGTAACATAAATAAAAAATAAAACAGGGATGTTCTATGTAAATAATTGCATGCAGTCTCAAGGTATTTTAAAGAGACTGCAAATCAGACACGTCCGAGTTCATCTGCACCCGCGAGACGCGCTTCTGATGGTAATTAAACCAAGCCGAGAGGCACTCTGTTACAGCATTCTTTAATTATTTGTAGATCTAATAATTAAGTGAATTACATACAACATCTTTAACGATAGGTCAGTTTAACAGGATATGGATCATAAATGTTCTCTGCAGTGTTTAGCGCTGACATAGGCTATGAGGAAGTATTTTGAACATAGTTTTTGGTGATGACGTGACAGTTCCATATCCCTAATCACGCTATGTGTTGAAATATTTATTTGCCAGCAATGATGCCGGGGTCAGTTAGTAATTGACCGGTGCGTGTACTCACTATCTCTGAGCGGCCGTCACGGCACGCGTTCTGGAAGCGCGCCTGCCTCTCCTCGTGCGGCCGATCGCGGAAACCGGTGTATTTAATCTGGAAACAGGGATGAAAGAATAACAAAAGAAAGAGTCTTATTATTAAAGATCTTCATCAAGAGTACACTGTAAAAAAAAGCATCATTATTTAATCTCCCTCTATTTAACTTGCCACAATAATTGCAACCCTTTATGCTTATTTTATGTTTAAACGTGAGTTTCCTTATTTAAAGTAGCCTAATACACTTATTATTGCAGGATTTGACTTTGATTCCACTTTGAATCGGCGTTTGCTTTAGTGGGTTGGATTTTACATGGTACGTGTGGCATGGGGTGAACAAATTTGTTGAAATGATGCCCAAATAATGAACATATTTGCAGGCTATAAGAAAATGTTGAAAAAAGAACAAAATTCGCACATGTGCCTGCAGGTATATATATATATATATATATATATATATATATATATATATGTATATATGTATATATGTATATATATATATATATATATATATATATATATATATATATATATATATATATATATATATATATATATATATATATATAATTTGCATTAGAAATAAACAAACCTAATGATTATAAAAGGTGATGTGCAAAGGTGCGTCTTTCGGGTATTACGCTAGGTACACCTTTCTTTTTCTTTCTAGCGATAGTCTACATAAAAAGTCATTTTGCAGCCTTACTGCAGTGAACAGAATGTTCAAACTTTTCTCAGCAGCGAGCATTAGCGGTCGCTACACAGAGCAAGAGGCGAAGACACGCTTGTTTTTATGTCACACAAGAGGTGCAACTTTGTTTCCGCCACTTTATCAAATGTCTCGGATGAATCGCGCTCACCTCGCATTCACGACTGAGTTTCCTGAAGAACTCCTCGTTCTCGAACTTGCTCCTCTGATCCGGGACCACCCGAGGCATCTTGAACGCGTTTTGATCAATTTTGTTTATTGTATTTGTCTAAACTTGCAAAGAGAGTGAAGCGTTGCCTTGAAACTCGCCAGTCCCGCTCTTATTTCCTTCCGTCTTTTTTCTTCTTCTAATGATGGAGCGTGTTGCAGTGAGCTTCGTGCTCTTTAAAAGAATAAAACCTTCTTCGAATTTCACCTCTTGTGAGGTCTGTGATCTGTACTGCACTGGATTTGGCAGTAATTTGCAGTTGGCTTGTTGTTCTTCCTCACTCTCGCGCGTGTGATCTCCGACTGCTGACAACAGACGCTCGCTCGCGCTACTTTATCCGTCGTATGAGCTGCATGGCTCACAGTTACTTCCTGGCTCCTCGGAGTCCGACTTATGACTGTACACCCAAAATACTCCCCCCATTCACAATTCTCTCCACTACGGACCGTGTGTGCGCACGCGTTAAATACACCACAACTTCACTGCGCGAGATGCCCGGTCGATTTCTTTCTCGTTGTCTTAATAGGTATCCTACAGAGAGGCAAAAGTTGTCACCTGTGATAGAGATGGTGCTGTGTGGTATTTATAAACACGTCATGTTGAGTTACTTTCTTAGAAACAAAACGACGTGCTGTCATCAGAGAGGTGGTTCACACTGTCGATGTAAAATATTACAGGCCTATATTTTGTTTAATTTAAATATATATAAATCAATTTTGAGACTGACATCCACATCTGTGTGTATGCTACTTCACCCAAGATAAACACACTTAAACAGAAATACTCTTTAAAAAGAGTATATCCTCTCTTCATAGATAGATAGATAGATAGATAGATAGATAGATAGATAGATAGATAGATAGATAGATAGATAGATAGATAGATAGATAGATAGATAGATAGATAGATAGATAGATAGACTTAGACATGCAGACAGATTGATCGACTGATTTATTGATTGATTTCTATAATCATTTTAAATGTTCTTGGGAGATAAGGGTATTACATCTATGATAAAAATATGTGGGTGTTGTGACATCTCTTTTTTTATTGTGCATGTTCTGAAGTTGCAACTTCCCTCGGGACAGAGGAGGAGGAGGTAGAGAAAAGAGAGCGAGAATGGGGAAGTGAACAGTATCAGAAACATCCAAAGGCCTCCAAGCCCCGTCAGATCTATAGCAGACAGATTGCATCACTTTTGTGTGGCTTACCACAGCTATAGTGTGCGACTTTCAAATATGTTTTAAGCACTTTAACTGCCAGAACATCACACCATATATGACATTACAGTTAAAAGTAGTTGAGCTATAGGCTGATGAGTGCAAAATCTTCTATCTTCACTGGGCAAAGAATTTGTCAATTTTGTTCATCTTGAATTCACCCTAGCTTCTATACTTTCTACGTTGTTAATTTCTTAGTCATTAAACACATCCATCTGTTTTGGGTAACCCCATTAAAGATAATAGTTATGTGTTCTCATTCTCAATTGTGGAAAAACTGTGAGATGGCAACATATAATAATATCCACCTAATTTAAACAAAATAAACATTTTAAGTAAATTATAATTGTAAAGTAAATGTGTGTAAAGGCCAATGCTTACATTATCTAAAGCCTCACACACACTACAGGACATTTTTTAAACAGACCATGTACAAACAGAAAATTGCCAGCATATCATTATTATTAACAACTACTATAAACTAATAATAGTTAATTAATTACTTAATTATTAATTATTAGGCCCACTAATTACTATTATACTATTATTGTTTCCTGTGACCTCAAACATTTATAGAGTGATTATAGAGCGAAAACATTCACCTAAAAGAACAATTTCTCCTTAATGCAATTATCAAATCAACCAATCACATAGCAGTTGCTTCAATGCATTTAGGAGTGTGGTCCTGGTCAAGGCAATCTCCTGACCTCCAAACTCAATGTTAGAATGGGAAAGAAAGGTGATTTAAGCAATTTTGATCATGTCATGGTTGTTGGTGCCAGACGGGTCGGTCTGAGTATTTCATAATCTGCTTAGTTACTGGGATTTTCACGCACAACCATTTAGGGTTTACAAAGAATGGTGTGAAAAGGTAAAAACATCCAGTATGCGGCAGTCCAGTGGACAAAAATGCCTTGTTGAAGCTAGAAGTCAGAGGAGAATGGGCCGACTGATTCAAGCTGATAGAAGAGCAACTTTGACTGAAATAACCACTCGTTACTACCAGCGTATGCAGCAAAGCATGTGTGAAGCCACAACAAGCACAACCTTGAGGCAGATGGGCTACAATTTGGACATTTGAAGACTGGAAAAATGTTGCCTGGTCTGATGAGTCTCAATTTCATTTTCAAAAAGAGACATTCAGATGGTAGAGTCAGTATTTGGTGTAAACAGAATGAGAGCATGGCTCCATCATGCCTTGTTACCACTAGGCAGGCTGGTGGTGGTGTAATGGTGTGGGGGATGTTTTCTTGGCACACCTTAGGCCCCTTAGTGCCAATTGGGCATCGTTTAAATGCCACGGCCTACCTGAACATTGTTTTTGACCATGTCCATCCCTTTATGACCACCAGGTACCCATCCTCTGATGGCTACTTCCAGCAGGATAATGCACCATGTCACAAAGCTTGAATCATTTCAAATTGGTTTCTTGAACATGACAATGAGTTCACTGTACTAAAATGGCCCCCACAGTCACCAGATCTCAACCCAATAGAGCATCTTTGGGATGTGGTGGACCGGGAGCTTCGTGCCCTGGATGTGCATCCCACAAATCTCCATCAACTGCAAGATGCTATCCTATCAATATGGGCCAACATTTCTAAAGAATGCTTTCAGCACCTTGTTGAATCAATGCTGGCAAAAGGGGGTCAAACACAGTATTAGTATGGTGTTCCTAATAATCCTTTAGGTGAGTGTACATTTCAATAATACAAATTATGTATCTTTTTTTGTTTACTTCTCATCTAATTCTCATTTATTCTGTGTTTTGAAGGATATTAAATACTTTTTTTTACCTATTGACTGCAAAATTCAACATTAGCATGCATATTAAAAAATATATATAAAGAAAAAAAAACGACGATCAAAAATAAATATAGTTTTTTTCTTGATATTGATCTAGGACCTGTTAGCTGTCGGAATTCGGCTATCTGCTGGTTAGAGAAAATCATCAGGAAATATAGTTTTAGAAGAACAGTGTAATTACCATATACATCCAGCAGGAGCCCCAAAGAGATCCATTCTTTTTTTCTTTTTTTTTGGACATGGCTAATGGCTAACTACTCTTATAACAACTTTTCTGATGTACATTTTGTGAATATATATATTAGTTTTTGTTTTGACATTTCTTGTTTGCGCAATCATGCCACATAAATTTGCAATAATGTGACATAAGTTGCCACCAAAAGACATAACTTGATTGTAATCATATACACTGATCACGCATAACATTATGACCACTGACAGGTAAAGTGAATAACACTGATACATCATGGCAACTGTTAGTGGAATATATTAGGCAGTAAGTGAACATTTTGTCCTCAAAGTGGATGTGTTAGCAGGGAAAATGGGCAAGTGTAAGAATTTGAGCGAGCTTGACAAGGGCCAATTTGTGATGGCTAGACAACCAGGTCAGAGAATCTCCAAATTGCTCAAGAAGTTAATGCTGGTCCTAATAGAAAGGTGTCAGAATACACAGTGCATTGCCATTTGTTGTATAAGGGGCTGCATAGCCACAGACCAGTCCGGCTGACCCCTGTCCACCGCCGAATCACGTTTTATTTTATATCACGTGGATAAACGGGTGCGTGTGTGTCGCTCACCTGGGGAACACATTGCACCGGGATGGGAAGAAGGCAAGCCGATGGAGGCAGGGCAATGTTCTGCTGGGAAACCTTGGGTCCTGCCATCCATGTGGATATTACTTGACACGTACCACCAATCTAAGCATTTTGGTGCCGGATACCACAGCACAACTTTAGGGGTCTTGTGAAGTCTATGCCTTGACGGGTCAGGGCTGTATTGGCAGCAAAAGGGGGACTGACACGATAGGAATGTCATAATGTTATAATATGAATGGAAACATAATAATAGATCTGTGTATTATTTACATTTCACAATTTACGATCACAGCAAAAACTAATATCAGCCTAACTAATATAAAGTTCAAACATTAAAGACAATATTGACTGAAATAAAAATGAACAAATTACTATCCTATCCACAACTACTATTATTTTTCTCTGATTGTCAGGAGGAGTAAATCAGGGATAGATCTGTAGTCTGAGCCTGGCTTAAGCAATTATTAGTTTATAGCAACCATTAGCAACAACTGGGTGCACATATTCCCTTGGCCCGCTAATGTTCTCATATTAACACTCATGTTGTGTTGTAGACCTGCATTAGTGCCATTAGTGTGGAACAACATTGTGTAATCTCACTCTAAAAATGTTTTGCAAATTTTGAGAAGGATCATAAAGTATAGTAATAGAGCATTTGATGGGATTTTGTGCCCCATGTCTCCTCGCAGACTGCATGTGATGAGTTTTAGCTCCTCTCTGTTTTTCTCTCGTTCTCTTCCTCATGCATCAGATTGAGATCTGTGGTGAGTTAATGTGTTAAAAGGCTGTGCTTTGGGCCAAATGGGGCGTGTGAGTGCTTTAATAGCACCACATAACGCTCATTAATTAATGAAATATTCTGTGGTTACCGTCTGAGACCCATTTTGACAGAGTGCTCGCAGTCTAGAGGCTAGGTGTCTTTTCCAATAGGTTTCAACTGAATGGACACAGAAGGTTTTACCACAAAAGATCCACTTTGGGGTCACTAGAAAACTTTGGTAGAATTTGTTTTTTTGTAACGTCTTTGCAAACTATAAGAACAAAAGTTTTGTTTGTGTAGTTCTCAGCAGTTTTGCACATCATTGTTTCTAAAAAAATGTGTCGCTCACAGCTGCGCTGAAAGAATGCATAAACAACAGATCAAGAAATCCCCCAGATTTTATACGTCTTCAATCCATGCAGTATTGCAAGTGATGTGTTGATTTGAGAATGTAAGTAGGGTAATCTTTTGTTCAGGTATGATATTAAATATTAAATTGCATCAGGCAAACAAGTCAGACACATAATAGCTCTGCTGACTCTTCAACTTTGGCTTTGTTGGTGTGTGTGTCTGCACTCTGAATGAAGCTTAGGTGCTGTCGAGATAATGATGTGATTTAAAAGCCTACCAGCCATTTAGTGAAGAAGCTAAACATAGCACTGGAAGTCTGACACACACTGACACTCGCGTTCTGCTACTGGAAAAAAATAACAATAAATAAAAACATGACCTTATAAACCATGGAAGAGGTCTGGCATGTAGCTGACATTTAGCTGATTGTTGTTGTGAAAGGAAGCTCTCTGGACAGCAAAATCTATCTATCTATCTATCTATCTATCTATCTATCTATCTATCTATCTATCTATCTATCTATCTATATATCTATCTATCTATCTATCTATCCATCCAAGCTTTGTCCCATACTTTTTTGTAAACACCATAATTACATCATATTAAAGTTAGTCGTCATCCTGAAGATTAATTTTCCATATTTCTCCAGCACAAAGAGTTAAACAATAATAATGTAACATTTTATGTTTCACTTTTACAAGGACTAACAATGAAAAACATTTCTAAAGCATGTATTAATCATAGTTAGCTTAATGTTTATTTAGTCAACATTTAAATCAACATTTAGTTGTAAAAATCAAAAGTTGCATGTTTACATTAAACAGACCTGAGGTAAGATGAATTTTACAAAGATTAATAAATACTGTAACAGTTCACTGTAAATTACTGCATTAACTAACATTATTTAATGAGACAATATTGTCTTCGCAGCACAGGGTGCACTAACATGCATTAAATAATGCTTAACTAATGCTCAAGAAGAACTAAACCGTTTATTAATGATAACTGCATCCACAACCAATGAACATTCTATATGATTAATAGATTAAGCTTAGATTAGTTAATCATTAATTAATTCCTTAATAATAAATACACTAATAATGTAAATTCATATGTTAATTAGGCTACCACATGGTCAAAGCTATATACTTCAACTTACAGTTGTCTGCTTTCATTAATCATTAGCAAATGATTTGCAAAGGTTTCACAATGATACCTTTGCTAATTGTTTTTAGGCCTGTAGGCTATATTATGGTGTTGGTCCACTCCTTAGGCCTGAGTGGGCTATGATAGGTTGAATACGTTAAAGATTAATCCAAAATAATTTCTTGATACATTAACTTTATTAGGGGATGTTCTGTCCTAGTCTCCTCAAGAGTGTTGTCTATCTGTGTGCTGTATTTACACACACTAGTTATTAAGCTGCCCACAGAAGGCGACGTCAGTGACTGTGAATCAACAGCAGTTTAAACGCCTGAGATGATTAAAGCTGTTACCGAATCTCCACGGCTCTCCCGGTTCTCACGCGCAGTGCGCGTAAGGGCGCTAGATGCGGGTGACAGTTGTCCCTGCTGGACTCTTGCCCCGAGGAAACCGGAGGGGGTGCCGCAAGGTCAGACGGCGAGACCTCCCGATTTTGGCAGTGGTGTCCGTCAGTCAGTCTGCCCGACTAAGGCGACTCGCTCAATGAGACAAAGCAAAATAACTGCAGTTGAACTCACTCTCAGATTTCAGGCGGGAGTATTTTTCCCGCCTGAAACATGAGCGTCTGTTCTTCAAGTCGCCGTCAGTGTGAAGATCTGATATGTGGCTCTGTTTATTTCAGAGCGGCATAAAATCTTACTTCAAGTCACGTTTGCTCTCTAAAGAGGCCAAATGATTATGTCATCTGACATTTACAGAAGACTAACCCCTTCGGCTAGCATTTAACGTGCTATTTTATAGTGACTTGTGACTTATGCAGACTGTAGTTCACACGCAGGTCTTCTTTTTATAACCAGGTATATTTGGAAGAGTAAATAAAATATCACTGTGACCGTCTGTCTGTCGGCGA
This sequence comes from Pseudorasbora parva, assembly GCF_024679245.1. Taxonomy (NCBI): domain Eukaryota; kingdom Metazoa; phylum Chordata; class Actinopteri; order Cypriniformes; family Gobionidae; genus Pseudorasbora; species Pseudorasbora parva. Next base: position 37,219,332 of record NC_090187.1, on the reverse strand, counting down.
GGTCGAGTTCTTGGACGGATTCAGTTCCGACTCTGTCCACCAGAGGGCGGGCGTGGTCGCGTGTTCGCTTCTTCTGTTGAGCACTGTTGTCTGTTATCATTTTATTACCCCACAACTAAACGAATAAAACAAAAATGTTAATTCTGTTATGGAGCTAAAATCAGTTAA